>NC_074666.1:89696716-89862859 GCF_029448725.1 Salvelinus fontinalis
CAGGTCATTACAGTATTATTTATTGCAATGGTCAGAAACTGTACAGAACAAGCGTAGAAGAAATCTAAGAACATTGGAATGAATCATTGTGAGTGCCGCAGGGGGGCTGTGCCGAGTCTGTGCAATAAATCCTGTCAGTGAATGTACTGCCATCACAGAACCCTGAGCCTGTGTATGGATGTATTTTGGAGTGGACTGTGATTGAATAAGTGGGATTAGTTCTTAGTTGACGTGTTTTATTTGGTATGATGTCGTTAATCCTATGTCCCACTTCTTTTTTTTTTTTACTCCTACCAGCTGGTGGCGATAATGCGCCATTAACATTGGATACCAACCGCAGTTAAACCCCATCGAAGAAGAAGAGTACGTTGTGTTCCAAGTAGCTCTTGGGTAAAAGTAAGCGGTAGCAGACAACAGGATTCGTGAAAAGGGTGTTGTTGAATGTTTTCTTGACTTATAGATCAGGTTAACTCTTTGCAAATAATTTTTCTGAAGTAAGGTCAGCCTACATGAGACGTTTATTTGTCACAATTTAAATCCTGTTCTGATATTTAATTAGATGTTTGATTGCTCTGGTATAATCTTTATCTGAACGCTATGACAAAGGAAGAACTGTTGCCTACACATTTCTTGTCATGTGAAGAAACAGTAGCTTCCTTGATGGATTTGGTAAATTTGGCTGCCTTTTAACAGTAGTGAATAGCTTAGCTGTATACAATTATACGTTCAGTTAACTTTTAACATTATATCTCTGCTGTGTGGCATAAAAAGGTGAGTTTGGTTAACTAACAGTAGCCTATAGCTCTACTGTATAAAATGTCTTGGTCTAGATTTCATAATCTTTGATCTTCCACAGCAATGCGTTACATTTGAACAGCTGGACAAAATAAACCATGGCGGTAATTAAAGCTGGACAAAGTAAACCATGGCGGTAATTAACTTGTTGGGATATTTTGTCCTAAAACAAAGTAACCTTCTAGCCTATCGCACACAAACCCTTACAAAACAATGATTACTGTTTTGAAACTGCAGTAACTGCAGTCGACTGTGGTATTCTGGACGCAGTAATTTCAGAATAACTGCGGTGGACTGCACTGTAACTGCAGTTACACTGCAAAATTACTGCAGTAAAAAAACGTATTTTGGACACAGTATTTGAAACATACTGCAGTTGCACTCTGAATGCAATGTTTTTTTGTAAGGGGATTAATACAAGTAAGTCAGTGTGCAACGAGCAGATAAAGTCAATACCATGGAGAAATAATTACACCTAGCCTATGTAACCGATGTGAAATGGCTAGCTAGTTAGCGGTGGTGCGTGCTAGCAGCCTTTCAGTCGGTGACGTCACTTGCTCTGAGACCTTGAAGTAGTGGTTCCCCTTGCTCTGCAAGGGCTGCGGCTTTTGTGGAGCGATGGGTAACGATGCTTCGTGGGTGACTGTTGTTGATGTGTGCAGAAGGTCCCTGGTTCGCACCCGGGTCAGGGCGAGGGGACAGACTAAAGTTAAACTGTTACACTATTATAGGGCAACATCTAGCAGACCAGGGTTTAAACCAGAAACCCTGGCAGTTATGCAAGCAGAGGCCAAATTAAAGTTTACAGTAGCACTGCCAATGGCAGATTTGGTTAATGTAATGAAATGTTGTATAATGCACCTTTTTAAAAGAAAATCACCTTCCAGGGTAAAAACCAGGGAATCTCAAAACCAAAAAATAAGTTTTAAGTGAGAAGTAGGCATTGGTCTGAAGCTGGAAAAAGAAAGGAAATTCACAAGGTTTGAATCCTAAGCAACCTGCATACAAATTGTTTAAAATACAATAGACCAACAAAGCTACTGTAGTAGAGCAATACTGTGGGCTGTAAAACCTTGGTAGAGCATGGGTGGAGTAGGCATTGTGGTGCTCGTGAATTTCGTGAATCTTTTTCGGCTTCAGACCAATACCTACTTCTTACGTCAAACAATTTTTGTTTTTAACTCTTACTTTAAAATAGATGTCTTGACAAGGGAACATAAGTGTCTTGTCTACTAAATTGCATAGCCATTGTAAAATAGGCTACATTAAAGTAGACTCAGCAAAATGACGCCACAAACAGCAAATATTGCAATGAGTGAGATGCAAGACTTTGCTGTCACACTGTCACACACAGTATCTGTGCATGTGCAAAGGGTATGCTTCACGCTGTTCCAGCATGGTTGCCACAGGACCAAAACAGTTGGGAAGTTTAGCCTCACGCTTCAATGCTCTGGGTAATTGCGGCAATTCACCCCCTAGGCTGTTTACTTTGTGCATCTAGCCTACGTCATATCGCAGAGTCTACCTTTAAACTCAGAATATGCTATTCTGTTATTTTGACTCTTTTGAATGTTTTTCTTTTACTAATGTTTCTTAATTCCTGCCTAAATATTTATTAGACTGTTTGTATAGGCTACCTCAAGTCCCGGCAGTGTGTCAAGGCCCGTATCTTGAGAGGGTGGAGCTCCTCGTTGCGGTTCTGCTCCTCGTTCTAGCATCTCCTAATCTCTCCTCCTAACACATATGAACCCAGAACTTCGTCGAGCGGCTGACCAATTACGTGAGACTTTAGTTCTGGGTTAACCAAGACTAACTCAGGGGTGAAAGATGTGTTCAACTCCACTGAATGCTCAATCAAAGGTTCTGAACATAAGACAGGGGCCATTACAAGTGTTATCAGTTTTGACATTTGTACTAAGAGTAAAAAATATATATATCACTTCCAAAGTGCTGAAATTATTTTATATGTACAATAACTCCTGCCTTCACCAGGACAGAGATAGCTCGTCCCCCTCCACCCTGCCGGAGTGCCCGGGTCGTAACTCTCCCAGTAGCTTCGAGAGGGGGACACGAGAAGGAGGGAGATGGAGATTTGATTTCATCAAGTAAGAACAATGGTGTATGTGGATTAGACTACAATCTGCTCCTGCAAATTCTGTTAATTGATAGATACAAAATATACTGTATATTTATGATAATATTTGTTTAGGGACCCATATTTCCAAAACCTAGTTATTTAATGTCTTTGTTTCACAGGGGACACCCATAACTGTCGTTCTCTCAGTGGGGGGGACTTATCATCTGGGGAGCCTCAACAACATCATGATGCTGACGAGACAGAGAATAATCTCTCCCGATCAGAACATCTCAAGAAACCCCAGCAGAGACGTACAGGGAATAAACCTCACTACTACTGCTCTGACTTTGGGAAGAGGTTCACTACACAAATCTCCTTAATTCACCAGCGGAGTCACACCGGAGGGAAACCATACCGCTGCCCTCAATGTGGGAACTCTTTTGCTGCATCTAACACCTTAAAATATCATCTAAGAATCCATACAGGAGAGAAACTGTACTACTGCTCTCAGTGTGGAAAGACTTTTGCTGCATTTAACACTTTAAAATCTCATCTGAGAATCCATACAGGAGAGAAACCGTATAGCTGCTCTCAGTGTGGGAAGAGTTTCACTTGTCCAGGGGGTCTTAAAGTACACAGAATAAGCCATACAGGAGAGAAACCTTACAGATGCTCACAGTGTGGGAAGAGTTTCACTGCTTCTCACAACTTAAAATTTCATCTGAGAATTCATACAGGGGAGAAGCCTTACCCCTGCCTTGATTGTGGGAAAGGTTTTGTTAGTGCAGGAGCCCTAACCATACACCAGCGTGTACACACTGGAGAGAAGCCTTATAGCTGTCATCAGTGTGGAAAGAGCTTTTCTGTTTCAGTGGAGAGTGGAGAGAAACCTTATAACTGTGATCAGTGTGGGAAATGCTTTGCTCGGTCAGGAGAGCTGACTACACACCAGATAACACACACTGGAGGGAAGCCTTATAGCTGTGATCAGTGTGGGAAGAACTTTGCTCTAGCTTCCACCCTGACTACACACCAGTGAACACACACAGGAGAAAAGCCTTACAGCTGTTATCATTGTGGGAAGAGCTGTGCTCGAGCTTCCTCCCTGACTAGACACCATCGAACACACACTGGAGAGAGAACTTATGTTTGTGTATGTGGTAAGAGCTTTGCTCTAGCTTCCACCCTGAATAGACACCAGCGAACACACACTGGAGAGAAGCCTTACAGCTGTGATCGGTGTGGGAAGAGCTTTGCTCGAGCTTCCTCCCTGAATAGACACCAGCGAACACACACTGGAGAGAAGCCTTACACCTGTGATCAGTGTGGGAAGAGCTTTGCTCTATCAGAACACCTGAATAGACACCTGCGAACACACACAGGAGAGAAACCTTATAGCTGTGATCAGTGTGGGAAGAGCTTTGCTCTAACTGACAGCCTGACTATACACCAGCGAACACACACTGGAGAGAAGCCTTATAGCTGTGATCAGTGTGGGAAGAGATTCAGTCAATCAGGGACACTGAATTCACACCAACGAACACACACTGGAGAGAAACCTTATGTCTGTCTATGTGGAAAGAGCTTTTCTCATTTAGGGCCAATGAAAAAACACCAGAAAGCAACAATGTGCCATATTTCATCTCCCTCCTATCCAGTTCCAGATCCCTAAATACATGTGAAATAGAAAACATCTAGTCAACAGTCATATCCATCTACCATTCTTAAACAGTTGACTTAGTGTTACGAGAATTTTGTTCTCAATGTTCTTAAACTGAACTTCCATTAAACTACTCAGTCTGCAACCCAGAGTTTGTAAGATTCTGTTTGAATGAAACAGACAAGAGTCCCAGCTTACAATAGTCAGAATGTTTATTCACGAGAGCGCTCTAAAATCAAAAATGCAAACACAGTCTTTATAACACACACAAACAAGTTAAAATCTTAAGCAACGCCTTGCTCAGACAGTCAGTGTTTTTCCACTACACAGATACAGTACATTGTTTCTTTAATCTGCAACATGTTTCATAATTTTCTGCAAGCCTAACAGTTTCTTCCCTCCACGGGTGGAGACAGAATGTCCTGTAAGGAACACAGTAGTACAGCTTGTCTGTCGATAGCTCCTCTTATCATTTGTTTCCAACTTGCACCCTGCTTACATACTAAAAAGGAACAAAAGGTCCTTGTTCTAATTCTGACTAAAACTAGACACATCATCAGATTATAGTTTTATGATTCTAATAAATGTCATACAATTATATGGTTTCAGGGTGGAATATTTTAATCATTACTATTAAGCATATAATTCCCTTATCACTTAGTCTTATCACCATGGTAACCTCTGTGCAGCATAATATGCAGCTCTGATCTAGGACCAGGTCTCCCCTGTGTCTATGTAATATCTGTCACGACTTCCGCCGAAGTTGGCTCCCCTGCCTGTTTGGGCAGTGCTCGGCGGTCGTCGTCACCGGCCTACTAGCCGCCACCCATCCCTTTTTCCGTTTTCTGTTTGTTTTTTCTTATTAGTTGCACCTGTGTCTATTTGTGTTTGCCTGATGGGCTTCCTTATTTAAAGCCAGTATACCCACCCTTGTTTTGTGTGGGATTATTCTTATGTTACGTGTTTGTGTTGTTGGGTGTGTTCGTGCTCCGGACCGGGTACCCTGTGTTTTGGGTTGGTCCATATTTTTTGCGCCCTGTGTTTTGGGCATTGCTTTTGGTGCCATATTAAAGTGCACTTCTCCCTATGGAACTCTCTGCTCTCTGCGCCTGATTCTTCCCTCACACACCTAGTCACCCGTGACAATATCACATATTGTGTTTTTAAATGGATCACTGTCATCATAGAAGATGTCATAATGAACCTGTGTGTGGGGGGGTGGGGGTTGATAATTGTCTTCTTTCATATACTCGTAATACTATTATTATTATTAAATAAAGTCCCAAGTGGCGCAGTGGTCTAAGACCATCTCAGTCTTCAACCACGAGGCATCACTACAGACAACCTGGTTCGAATCCAGACTGTATCACAACCGGTCGTGATTGGAAGTCCCATAGGGCGGCGCACAATTGGCCAAGCATCGTCCGAGTTTGGCCGGTGTAGGCCGTCATTGTAAATAAGAATTTGTTCTTAACTGACTTGCCTAGTTAAATAAAATAAATGTAGAATAATGTTTCAACAGTAGTAGGTGTGTTCAATTGATCAATAAATTTAATCCATTATCTTCTGAACAACTTCTGCTTATTTTTCCACCTATAATTATTTATTCACTAAATTGATTAAAATGCTCCTAAAACTGTAATAAATTATGCATTACATAATTATATCCATGAAAAACAATATAAACGCAAAAAGTAAAGTATTGGTCCCATGTTTCATGTGCTGAAATAAAAGATCCCAGAAATGTTACATGCGCACACATAATTTTTGTGCACAAATTTGTTTACATGCCTATCAGTGAGCATTTCTCCTTTGCCAAGATAGTGCATCCACCTGACAGGTGTGTCAGATCAAGAAACTGATTAACCTACTTGAGAATGCTGTTCATTGACTAGAGCTCAGTGTTCAACACCACTGTGCCCTCCAAGCTCAACACTAAGCTAAGAACCCTGGGATTGAACACCTCCCTCTGCAACTGGATTCTGGACGTTCTGACGGGCCAGCCCCAGGTGGCAAGGGTAGGCTCCCGAGTGGCGCAGCGGTCTAAGGCACTGCATCTCAGTGCTAGAGGCGTCACTATAGACCCTGGTTCGATTCCAGGCTGTATCACAACTGGCTGTGATTGGGAGTCCCATAGGGCGGCACACAATTGGTCCAGCGTCGTCTGGGTTTGGCCGGTGTAGGCCGTAATTGTAAATATGAATTTGGTCTTAACTGACTTGCCTAGTTAAATAAAGGTTAAATGTAATAAATAAACAACACATCTGCAACGCTGACCCTCAACACGGGAGCTCCTCATGGGTGTGTGCTCAGTCCCCTCTGTTCACCAACGACTGAGTGGCCGCGCACGACTCCAACACCATCATTAAGTTTGCAGATGACACAATTGTGGTAGAGCTTTTCTTTTCTCTCGACAGCCTATAGGGAAGAGGTCAGAGACCTGGCAGTGTGATGCCAGGACAACAACCACTCCCTCAACGTGGCCAAGACAAAGAAGTTTATCGTGGGCTACAGGAAACTGAGGGCCGAACGCATCAACGGGGCTGTAGTGGAGCGGGTCGAGAGCTTCAAGTTCCTCAGTCGTGAAGAGGGCACAACAACGCCTCTTACCCCTCAAGAGGCTGAAAGATCCTCAAAGTTGTACAGCTGCTCCATTGAGAGCCTCTTGACAGGCTGCATCCCCGCTTGGTATGGCAACTGCTTGGCATTCAACCGCAATGCGCTACAGAGGGTAATGCATACGGCACAGTACATCATTACGGCCGAACTCCCTGCCATCCAGGACCTCTATACCAGGCCATGTCAGAGGAAGGCCTTAAAATGGTCAGGCTCCAGCCACCCAAGTCATACTGTTCCCTCTGCTACCTCACGGCAAGCGGTACCGGAGTGCCAAGTCTGGGACCAAAAGGTTCCTGAACAGCTTCTACCCCCAAGCCATAAGACTGCTAAACAGTTAATCAAGTACCTACCCAGACTATTTACAGTGCATTCGGAAAGTATTCAGACCCCTTGACATTTTCCACATTTTGTTACATTACAGCCTTATTCTAAATGTATGAAATGTTTCTTACCCCTCATCAATCTACACACAATACCTTATGATGACAAAGCAAAAACTTTTTTAAATGATATCACATTTACATAAGTATTCAGACCCTCTACTCGGTACTTTATTGAAGCACCTTCAGCAGCGAATACAGCCTCGAGTCTTCTTGGGTATGATGCTACAAGCTTGGCACACCTGTATTTGGGGAGTTTCTCCCATTCTCTGCAGATCCTCTCAAGCTCTGTCAGGTTGGATGGGGAGTGTCGCTGCACAGCTATTTTCAGGTCTCTCCAGAGATGTTAAATCGCGTTCAAGTCCGAACTCTGGCCACTCAAGGACATTGAGACTTGTGCCGAAGCAACTCCTGCTTTGTTTTGGCTATGTGCTTAGGGTTGTTGTCCTGTTGGAAGGTGAACCTTCGCCCCAGTCTGAGGTCCTGAGCACTCTGGAGAAGATTTTCATCAAGGTTCTCTCTGTACTTTGCTCCAATCATCTTTCCCTCGAACCTGACTAGTCTCCCAGGCCCTGCCGCTGAAAAACAACCCCACAGCATGATGCCAAAACAACACATCACTGTAGGGATGGTGTAAGGTTTCCTCCAGAAGTGACGCTTAGCATTCAGGGCAAAGAGTTCAATCTTGGTTTCATCAGACCAGAGAATCTTGTTTCTCATGGTCTGAGATTCCTTAAGGTGCCTTTTTGGCAAATCCAAGCGGGCTGTCATGTGCCTTTTACTGAGGAATGGCTTCCGTCTGGCCACTCTACCATACAGGCCTGAATGGTGGAGTGCTGCAGAGATGGTTGTCCTTCTGGAAGGTTCTCCCATCTCCACAGAGAAACTCTGAAGCTCTGTCTGTGGCCATCGGGTTCTTGGTCACCTCCCTGACCCTTCTCCCCTGATTGGTCAGTTTGGCCGGGCGGCCAGCTCTAGGAAGAGTCTTGGTGGTTCCAGACTTCTTCCATCCACTGTGTTCTTGGGGATCTTCAATGCTGCAGAAATGTTTTGGTACCCTTCCTCAGATCTGTGCCTCCACACAATCCTGTTTCAGAGATCTACGGAGTCTGCCTTTCCAAATCATGTCCAATCAATTAAATGTACCACAGGTGGACTCCAATCAAGTTGTAGAAACATCTCAAGGATGATCAATGGAAACGGGATGCACCTGAGCTCAATTTTGAGTCTCGTAGTAAAGGTGCTGAATAGTTATGCAAATAAGGTATTTCTGTTGTATATTTTTATTACATTTGCAAAACAATATATATATATATGTTTTCACTTAGCCATTATGCAGTATTTTGTGTAGATTGATGAGGGGGAAAATGTATTTAATCAATTTTAGAATAAGGCTGTTACATAACGAAGTGGAAAAAGTCAAGGGGTCTGAATACTTTCCGAAGGCACTGAAAGTCGACCTCCTTTATTATTTATATCAACAACAACAAAATTGCACTTACTCTATGCACACTCACTAGACTACCCACACACTCACGCCAACACACACACTGTAATGTCTACACCTTTTCTATTTGGAGCACGTGACCAATAAAATGTGATTTGATTTGAGTAGTAGAGGAGGATGGGTACAGGGCGAGGGATCCTCGAGAGTGATTAGGAATAATATGTGCTTCAGTAAGGTTGGTCTCTTAGTGTTCATAACCATTGCTATCAACTGTTCCGCAGAAATTGAATTTAAGTCACATAAAATCTGTTGTGGTGGCAGCTGCAGAGAGGTACTTGGGATTACATGATTTTACTGTGGAAGAATTGCAGTGAGTGTTCTGTTTTTCATGAGGGTTAAATTGGCAGGTATTTTTTCTATCACCAAGTATAATGGATTGTACAGTAGGTGGCAACATGCACCTCTAGCGTTTGTTTGCTGACCGCCATAAATACTATTGAAGAAGGACTTCACGCTGGACCAATGGTTTTTATAACTAACCCAAGATAGACCACAGCCTGTCGTTTCCAATGTGAGCAAATAGAACAAGCAAAAGGTGGGCAGAGCCTAGCACGAGCTAACATTGGCTGGTTCTAGCATGTATATGCATATTTCGGTTAGGGAACGCCTACTCTTAAGTGCGCGTGTGCAATAACTCAATTCGATGCAGTCCTGAACAACGCACTTTTTAAAAACTTTCTCAAACGGTAAAGTCTACCAAAGTTAGTCCTATCTGTTCGTAACAGATTTTAGTTTTGGAAACAAAAACTGCATTGAGATCAAATGTCTCATCGATTAGAACATTAGCAAAATGTCGGCCAAAATCCATCTCGCTCCATCTTCTCCCACTGCCAGCCACTGGGCTTCCTCTCACCACCATATTTGGTAGTGAGTGGAAACGCCAACCGGATGCTTCACATTTATTCCTCCAGTGAAATATCTATGTCATTGTTCTATCTGTGGCTGGACTCTCTCAGATCAAATCTTATCCAGGATCTTACTGAAGTAAGATTAGCCTACATGAATTTGAATCCAGTTTTGATATTTAAATAGACGTTTGATTGCTCTGATCTAGCTGTTTCGGTTGTAGACTTGAGACTGGAATTGCCTGCGACAATGGCATAATAGATATCTGAACGCTCTGACAAACATCGTAACTATAGCGTACACATTTCTTGAAGAAACGTTGAAGAAATAATAGCGTCCACAATGGATCGGGTAAGTTTGGTTGCCTTTTGTTAGCAATATAGGCCTACTGTGGTCAGTGTGGTGTTTGAAATGTCTAGGCCTAGTTTTCACATTTGATCGTCCACTTCCATGCGTTCCATTTGAACAGCTAACGTTAGCTAGACAGTGGTGGGAAATGTACTAAATGATCATACTTGAGTAAAGATATCTTAGTAGAAATGACTCGACTAAAAGTCACCGAGTAAAATATTACTCGAGTAAAAGTATTTGGTTTTAAATATACTATCCTGCTAAGCATTCGAAATGTAACTAGTACTTTTGGGTGCCAGGAAAAATGTATTGAGTAAAAAGTACATTATTTTATTTATAAATTACTGGAGTAAAAATTGTCAAATATAATTGTAAAGTTGAGCCACCCCTTGTTTTTTGGAAACTTTGCACAAAATTGTGTGACCAAATATGTAATCATTTGTGGCTGTGGTAACTAATGACAACCATAAAAGTCCAAATTGGCTATACCGTAAAAATTGCTGAAAAATATAGAAAGAATACTATTTCCCTTGAAGTAGTGATGCTGAATGTAAAACATTGCTTAACTTACCCCACTCTCTCACACTTTAAAGTAGTCCTCCGGTGATTTAAAAAAATATGTATTGTAATGACCTGACTAGATTACAATATATATATATTTTTTAAATAAATGTTATTGTTGAAAAGCAATATCCCAACTATAGATACAGTAAAGTACACACTTTACTGATGTCATCGGCCCCTTCCTTGCTTGAGGAACAATACAATTATTTAACACAGGTTTAACACCTAACACAAACATTGTACTTTTTACACACTTAGCATAGACTAGGCCCTGTTGTTACCTCATATCCCAGCCAGCGATAATGCCTTGCATTACACCTGGGAAGAAAGCACTTCCATTTGCTCAAAGTGCCATTGGCTCAACTTACCCAAGGCAAACATGTTGACTATATTAGCCCACACAGCTACAAGGATGCATTTTCATGCTAGGTTTAGGACCTCATATTGACGCTTATTAAGACCCCAACTGATGTATAGAACAATCTTAAAATTGTCACTTTTGGTTAAGATACAAGCACCATGAAACCTCTAAGCCAAATTCAGTTTTTTAGACCTAACTTGCTTACCACTTTTTTTCATGTGTTTTCTTTCTTCCCAGACTCCATGAAATGATGACCTCTTCCTAAATATTTGGTGAAATTATTAATTTTGTGTATGGTTTCCTAGAAACAAGGCCGGCTCAACACTCTCCCCTACAGTAATATGGATAAAAACATACCACTATTTCCAAAGTTATTATAGTACACATACATTTATTTGTAACTAGGCTATAGTGGTACAATGTATTATGGAACAGTTAATATAAAAACTTCTATAGTCTGTGCCATTACAGTTGAACAATTTTTTAAAACTTATTTTATACATAATGTTGCTGCTACTGTCTCTTTTGACCGAAAATAAATAACTTTTGGGCATCAGAACAGTGAATATTAGCTTTTTTTCCTTTAACGAGTCCGATGAGCCCGACATGAAGAACATACTGCTTTCTCAGGAACTTGCCCAAATCTCCGTCATTTGCGTGAAAAGAAGACAGAGAAAAAGTGGGTTGCCTTCTGAGAATTCGTAGGCGATCGAATAAACCCTCTCTGCCTTCCGTTCTACTAGCTAATGTGCAATCATTGGAAAATAAAATCAACGACCTACAAGGAAGATTAAACTACCAACGGGACATTCAAAACTAATATCTTATGCTTCACGGAGTCGTGGCTGAATGACGACATTATCAACATACAGCTTGCTGGTTATACGCTGTATCAGCAGGATAGGACAGCGGCGTCTGGTAAGACAAGGGGTGACGGACTATGTATATTTGTAAACAACAGCTGGTGCATGACATCTAAGGAAGCCTCAAGGTTTTGCTCGCCTGAGTTAGTGTGGTCTAGAGCATATCATGAGGTACTCTATCTACCTAGAGTTTTCATCTGTATTTTTGGTAGCTGTCTACATACCACCACAGACCGATGCTGGCACTAAGACCACACTCAATGAGCTGTATTCCGCCATAAGCAAACAGGAAAATACTCATCCAGAGGCGGTGCTCCTAGTGGCCGGGGACTTTAATGCAGGGAAACTTAAATCTGTTTTACCAAATTTCTATCAGCATGTTAAATGTGCAACCAGAGGGGAAAAAGTTCTAGACCACCTTTACTCCACACAGAGACAAAGCTCTCCCTCGCCCTCCATTTGGCAAATCTGACCATAATTCTATCCTCCTGATTCCTGCTTACAAGCAAAAATGAAAGCAGGAAGCACCAGTGACTCAGTCAATAAAAAAGTGGTTAGATGAAGCAGATGCTAAGCTACAGGACTATTTTGCTAGCACAGATTGGAATATGTTCCAGGATTCTTCCGATGGCAATGAGGAGTACACCACATCAGTCATTGTCTTCATCAATAAGTGCATCGACGACGTCGTCCCCACTGTGACTACGTACATACCCCAACCAGAAGCCATGGATTACAGTCAACATCCGCACTGAGCTAAAGGCTAGAGCTGCGCTTTCAAGGAGTGGGACTCTAACCCAGAACCTTATAAGAAATCCCGCTATGCCCTCCGACGAACCATCAAACAGGCAAAGCATCAATACAGGACTAAGATCTAATCGTACTACACTGGCTCCGACGCTCGTCGGATGTGGCAGGGCTTGCAAACCATTACAGACTACAAAGGTCTTCCAGGCGAGCTAAACTACTTCTATGCTCGCTTCGAGGCAAATAACACTGAAACATGCATAAGAGCACCAGCTGTTCCGGATGACTGTGTGATCACGCTCTCCGCCTCCGATGTGAGTAAGACCTTTAAACAGGTCAACATTCACAAGGCCGCAGGGCCAGACAGATTACCAGGACGTGTACTGCGAGCATGCTCTGACCAACTGGCAAGTGTCTTCACTGACATTTTCAACCTCCCTGTCCGAGTCTGTAATACCAACATGTTTTAAGCAGACCAACATAGTTCCTGTGCCCAAGAACACTAAGGTAACCTGCCTAAATTACTACCAACCTGTAGCACTCACGTCTGTAGCAATGAAGTGCTTTGAAAGGCTGGTCATGGCTCACATCAACACCATCATGCTAGAAACCCTAGACCCACTCCCATTTGCATACCGCCCCAACAGATCCACAGATGATGCAATCTCTATTGCACTCCACACAGCCCTTTCCCACCTAGACAAAAGGAAAACCTATGTGAGAATGCTATTCAATGACTACAACTCAGTGTGCAACACCATAGTGCTCTCAAAGCTCATCAATAAGCTAAGGACCCTGAGACTAAACACCTCCCTCTCCAACTGGATCCTGGACTTCCTGATGGACTGCCCCCAGGTGGTAAGGGCAGGTAACACATCCGCCACGCTAATCCTCAACACGGGCCCCTCAGGGGTGCGTGCTCAGTCCACTCCTGTACTCCCTGTTCACTCATGACTGCACGGCCAGGCACGACTCCAACACCATCATTAAGTTTGCCGATAACACAACAGTGGTAGGTCTGATCACCGACATTGACGAGACAGCCTATAGGGCGGAGGTCAGAGACCTGGCTGTGTGGTGCCAGGGCAACAACCTCTCCCTCAACATGATCAAGACAAAGGAGATGATTGTGGGCTACAGGAAATGAGGAACCGAGCATGCCCCCATTCTCATCGACAGGGCTGTAGTGGAGCAGGATGAGAGCTTCAAGTTCCTTGGTGCCCACATCACCAACAAACTAACATGGTCCAAGCATACCAAGACAGTCGTGAAGAGGGCACAACAAAACCTATTCCCCCTCAGGAAATTAAACAGATTTGGCATGGGTCCTCAGATCCTCAAAAGGTTCTACAGCTGCACCATCGAGAGCATCCTGACTGGTTGCATCACTCCCTAGTATGGTAACTGCTTGGCCTCTGACAGCAAGGCACTACAGAGGGTAGTGCGTACGGTCTAGTACGTCACTGGGGCCAAGCTTCCTGCCATCCAGGACCTCTATACCAGGCCATGTCAGAGGAAGGCCTTAAAATGGTCAGGCTCCAGCCACCCAAGTCATACTGTTCCCTCTGCTACCTCACTGCAAGTGGTACCGGAGCGCCAAGTCTAGGTCCAAGAGGCTTCTAAACAGCTTCTTCCCCCAAACCATAAGACTCCTGAACATCTAATCAAATGGCTACCCAGACTATTTCACCCCCCCCTCCCCCTTTTTTACACCGCTGCTACTCTGTTATTTTCTATGCATAGTCACTTTAATAACTCTACCTACATGTACATATTACCTCGACTAAACAGTGCCCCCGCACCTTGACCCTGTACTGGTACCCCCTGTATATCGTCTCACTATTGTTATTTTACTACTGCTCTTCAATTACTTGTTACTTTTATTTTTTATTCGTATTTTTTAAACTGCATTGTTGGGTAGGTGCTTGTAAGTACAGTTGAAGTCTGAAGTTTACATACACCTTAGCCAAATACATTTAAACTGTTTTTCACAATTCCTGACATTTAATCCTAGTAAAAATGCCCTGTCTTAGGTGAGTTAGGATCACCCCTTTATTAAAAAAATATGAGAATGATTTATTTCAGCTTTTCTTTCATCACATTCCCAGTGGGTCAGAAGTTTACATACTCAATTAGTATTTGGTAGCATTGCCTTTAAATCGTTTAACTTGTGTCAAATGTTTCGGGTAGCCTTCCACAAGCTTCCTTCAAGAAGTTGGGTCAATTTTGGTCCATTCCTCCTGACAGAGCTGGTGTAACTGAGTCAGGTTTGTAGGCCTCCTTGCTCGCACACGCTTTTTCAGTTCTGCCCACACATTTTCTATAGGATTGAGACCAGGGCTTTGTGATGGCCACTCCAATACCTTGACTTTGTTGTCCTTAAGCCATTTTGCCACAACTTTGGAAGTATGCTTGGGGTCATTGTCCATTTACGACCAAGCTTTAACTTCCTGACTGATGTCTTGAGATGTTTCTTCAATATATCCACATACTTTTCCCATATGATGCCATCTATTTTATGAAGTGCACCAGTCCCTCCTACAGCAAAGCACCCCCACAACATGATGCCACCACCCCCGTGCTTCGCGGTTGGGATGGTGTTCTTCGGCTTGCAAGCCTCCCCCTATTTCCTCCAAACATAATGATGGTCATTATGGCCAAACAGTTCTATTTTTGTTTCATCAGACCAGAAGACATTTCTCCAAAAAGTACGATCTTTATCCCCATGTGAAGTTGCAATCCGTAGTCTGGGTTTTTTATGGTGGTTTTGGAGCAGTGGCTTCTTCCTTGCTGAGCGGCGTTTCAGGTTATGTCGATATAGGACTCGTTTCACTGTGGATATAGATACTTTTGTACCTGTTTCCTCCAACATCTTCACAAAAGGTCCTTTGCTGTTGCTCTGGGATTGATTTGCACTTTTTGCACCAAAGTACGTTCATCTCTTGGAGACCGAATGCGTCTCCTTCCTGAGCGGTATGACGGCTGCGTGGTCCCATGGTGTTTATACTTGTATACTATTGTTTGTACCGATGAACGTGGTACCTTCAATTGGAAATTGCTCCCAAGAATGAACCAGACTTGGAGAGGTCTACAATTGATTTCTTCTGATTTTCCCATGATGTCAATCAAAGAGGCACTGAGTTTGAAGGTAGGCCTTGAAATACATCCACAGGTACACCTCCATTTGACTCAAATTATGTCAATTAGCCTAACAGAAGCTTCCAATGCCATAACAATTTTCTGGAATTTTCCAAGCTGTTTAAAGGCACAGTCGACTTAGTGTATGTAAACTTCTGACCCACTGAAATTGTGATGCAGTGAAATAATCTGTCTGTAAACAATTGTTGGAAAAATTACTTGTCATGCACAAAGTAGATGACCGACTTGCCAAAACTATAGTTTGTTGACAAGAAATGTGTGGAGTGGTTGAAACACTTAGGTTGGAGTCATTAACTCGTTTATGTAAACTTCTGACTTCAACTGAAACCATTTCACTGTAAGGTCTACACCTGTTGTAATCAGCGCGTATGACCAATACAATTTGATTTGACTATGGTAAACTCGGCTATAGTGGTAAAATGTCTTATGGGGACAGTCAATACTACAAACTTAATTAGTAAGTGCCATTACAGTTTTTCTCAATTTTTGGAACAGTGTTATAGAGAGATAAAGACTAAAGTAATAAAATGTTATTTTTATGTACAATATTTCCTGTGGTCACCAGGACAGAGCTAGTCCCTCCACCATGCCGGAGTCCCTGGGTCATAACTCTCCCGGTAGCACCTTACTGCTGGGTCTGAAGAGGGTGTCTGTGAGGCTGGTCGACTGCAGGAAAACACCAGCGCAGAGTGGAACTGTGAGAGAAGGACACGAGGAGGGAGATGGAGATTTGATTTCATCAAGTAAGAACAATGGGGTGTGTTGATTAAACTACAATCTGCTTCTCTAACTGCTCATTGATTGATAAACAATATATATACAGGTAACTGCCAAAATAAACACCAACATAGTGCCTTAATAGACCAGAACAGCTTAAATGTGGCTTGGCATAGATTCTACATAGATTCTTCTCTATCGGAGGGATGCGACACCATTCTTCCACCAGAAATTCAATGATTTGGTGTTTTTTTGATGGTGGTGGAAAACGCTGTCTGAGGTGCCGCTCCAGGATCTCAGAAGTGTTCCATTTGGTTGAGATCTGGTTACAAACAGCCATGACGTATGATCTGCATCGTTCCCTTTCAGTCAGGAAACTTGGCCCAATACAACTGTGGGCAGTTTGAGCGCTAGCACACTCTACTGAAGAACATTAGTCACGCCTGACAAGGCCAATATACCCTGTGCTTCAGCGGAATCCCCGCCTACCAAGGCACGGAGTCATTCCTTCAATTTCTTCCCGTCTTCATCTCGAGCTGAGCAGAACAATCTCACACATTTCTTCTAAACAAAGATTGGAATGCAATTTCAGGATTTATTCCAACTTAACTGTCCCACTAACTCGGGCTCATCCTTCTGGAAGTTGTGCGCTGAAAGGCAGTGCACAGTTTTGCAATATACCCAGATGCCACAGGTTTGTTGTTGGGTTGGAACCCTAGGTGATCTGCCGTGGGCCATTTCATTCGGTGTTGGGTTGGGTCGTGATTTCAGATCCCCTGAGTTTCCTGACTAAAAGGGAACCTACAGTTATGACTAGAACTAATGTTCAATGAAACAGGCAAATAAAGTACAACAGTTGTTTGGCCTCACACCGCCATGTTCAGATTAAGAGCGGTACTGAATTGAAGGAATGACTCCGTACCTTGGTTTTATCACATGAGAAGGTGGGACTTCTGCTGCCGGGCACAGTGTTCATTGGCCTTGTCAAGCGTGATTCTAATGTTCCTCCAGTAGGGCTAGTGCATGAACTCCCTATAGCTGTACCTTGTTTCCGTCCTTCAGGGAACAGTAGTTAAAGTAATAAAATGTTTAATGCTCATTAAATCATTCAGGGAACACTCATGCCCTGTGGATGATGAGGGCATTGTCATCAACCATAGGTTGAAGGTGAACACTCAATGGCTCTGCATTTATTGGCGTTTACCTTGCCCTCTAAGTGGTTGAGTGGACCTAAACCATGCCAGGAAAATTAACCCAACACCATAAGAGCCGCCAGAACCCTAAATTCCTCAAGTGGTTCCTTTTATTTTGGCAGTTATGTTTATACTGAGGGTCATATTTGTTTATGGATTGCAAAACCTAGTTATTCAATGTCTTTGCTTCACAGGGGACACCCCTAACTGTCATTCGCTCAGTGGGAGGGGCTTATCATCTGGGGAGCCTCAACATCATGTTGCTGACGAGGCAAAAAAGAGTCTCTACAGATCAGAACAACTCAAGAAACCCCAGCAGAGAGGTTTAGGGAAGAAACCTCATCACTGCTGCTCTGACTGTGGGAAGAGTTTCACTAGAAGGAGTGGCTTCATTATTCACCAGCGGATTCACACCGGAGAGAAACCATACTGCTGCTCTCAGTGTGGGAAGAGTTTCACCTGTCCAGGAGGTCTTAAGTTACACCATAGAATCCATACAGGAGAGAATCCGTACAGATGTTCACAGTGTGGGAAGAGTTTCGCTGCTTCTAACACCTTAAAATCTCATCTGAGAATGCATACAGGGGAGAAGCCTTACCCCTGCCTTGATTGTGGGAAAAGCTTTGCTAATGCAGGAACCCTAACCATACACAAGCGTGTACACACTGGAGAGAAGCCTTATAGCTGTGATCAGTGTGGAAAAAGCTTTTCTCTTTCAGAAAATCTAACTATACACCGGCGCATACACACTGGAGAGAAACCTTATGTCTGTTATCAGTGTGGGAAGAGCTTCACTCAGTCAGGAGACCTGACTACACACCAGCGAACACACACTGGAGAGAAGCCTTATAAATGTGATCAATGTGGAAAGAGCTTTGCTCTCGCTTCGTCCCTGACTAGACACCAGCGAACACACACTGGAGAGAAGCCTTACAGCTGTGATCAGTGTGGAAAGAGCTTTGCTCGAGCTTCCAACCGGTCTACACACCAGCGAACACACACTGGAGAGACACCTCACAGCTGTGATCAGTGTGGTAAGAGTTTTAGTCAGTCAAGAGATCTGATTACACACCAGCGAACACACACTGGAAAGCGGCCTTATAGTTGTGATCAGTGTGGGAAGAGTTTTAGCCAATCAGGGAACCTGATTAGACACCAGCGAATACACACTGGACAGAGGCTTTATAGCTGTGATCAGTGTGGGAAGAGTTTTAGTCAGTCAGGGAACCTGACTAGACACCAGCGAACACACACTGGACAGAACCCTTATATCTGTGTATGTGGAAAGATATTTGTTAATTTAGGGCCAATGAAAAAACACCAGAAAGCACAAACATGTCGTCTTTCAACTCCCTCCTATCCGACACCGGTTCCAGATCCCTAAATAAAGGATCAATAGAAAACATCTAGTGAACAGTCATATCCATCTCTCATTCTTAAACAGTTGACTTAGTCTGGTCACCATGGTAACCTGTTTGGAACATAGATGCGGTAAAGAAGTCAATCGAACTCGAGCAAAACAATAGAATTGCCATGGAAATGTGTGGGAGAAAAGGGCCATGGGGGAATAATCTTGAATCTCTTCATTGCCCCCCAGCAAAATTAGTCTACGTTTAGACTATTGTTTATATGTGTATGTCACACTATATTGAGGTACAAATCAGAGTATAACGCTTGTATGTCAACCCCAACCAGCAAATGTTAATTTCATATTCACCAATCAACTGCATTACAGTTAAAAATGATTGACTACCACCACCGATGTCTGTATGCTAGCTATGCTAACCAGCTTATACTAACTGGAGTTAGCATTTGGAAGTCACTTCTCAACTTTTAAATGTTACCTGCGAAAACAGTCAAATATATCCAAATCGGACTTAAGTAACCACATTGTGAGCCTGTTACAATACATATAGTGCATTCGGGAAGTATTCATACCCCTTGACTATTTTCCACATTTTGTTACGTTACAGCCTTATTCTAAAATATATTAAATACCTTTCCCCCCCTCAATCTACATACAATAACCAATAATGACAAAGGGAAAAGTTTAGGAATTTTAGCAAATGTATATAAAAAAAAAAGAGATGCATACCGGTACCTTATTTACATAAGTATTCAGACCCGTTGCTATGAGACTCAACATTGAGCTCAGGTGCATCCTGTTTCCATTGAGATATTTCTACAACTTGATTGGAGTCTACATGTGGTAAATTCAGTTGATTGGACGTGATTAGGAAGGGCACACAACGGTCTATATAAGGTCCCACAGTTGGCCGTTCATGTCAGAGCAAAAACCAAGCCATGAGGTTGAAGGAATTGTCCGTAGAGCTCTGAGGCAGGATTGTGTCAAGGCACAGATCTGGGGGGGTACATCCTGTAGAAAACACAAACAGCTCTGCACTGCTTTGCGAAGCGCAAGAAGTATGAATTCCCTGACTTCTACTGAGGTCGTATCACCGTAAATGCTACATGGCCAATGCAGATGTCGGGTTGACCATGCAGCGCCCAGATGCACAATGTGCTTCTCTGCAGAATGCGCTCTCTCCTGCCAATTTGTGCACTTTCATTGTTTCATAACTTCATTGTGTGAATTGTTTGCATTTGATATCACTTCCCCAATTACATATCAAAAGTTGTACATTCTAACGTTAATTCCTTATTTACAATGTTTGCTACTTTGGTTACAGTCATTACTGTTAATGCATTCAATATTATTATTCGAGTCTTCCCGGTATTATTGTCGGAGTCGACACGTTGTTTGCAGACCGCACAACCTATGCTATACTTGAGAGAAACCAGTTTTGATTTATTTCATTCCATTTATGAGTTTTGTCATTTTAGTCAGTCTTTTGTTTGGAGCGCTCCTGTCAATGTTGAGTAAGGACGCGCATGCATAGAAGTAGGCCAATAGGCTACCTGGCTTGCGGGCAAATGTGTGTGTATATAAATGTGCCCATTTTGGGAGATAGTATTTCTGATTGGCTTAACACACCATCACTAATGACCTGTTGATCTTCTCAAAGTAATGTTTTCTTCACCTCAAACTGCAAGCAAACAAAGTCTGTTTTTACATCCATTGAGAATTACAACAGTTACGCATTTTGTATTTGTAAAATCTTTCCAGCGATCTCCCTTTTTCAATAACAGCATAGTGTGAAAGGGAAAAATGTAATGCTCTGATCCAGTGGAATTGTAAAAAATAGGCCTACCTGATCACTTATCAGTGCTTGACTTGGACTGAAACAGTTCCGGTACTCATTTTGGGTGCTGGTACGGTTTATATTTTGGTGCAGAAACTCCACAATACTTTGGAGCTAACATTCTACAAGACAAACAGGAGCTTAAGCAGTAGAACATTTGCAGTGCTGGTACTCAGCTCCATTGAGCTCCTGCTCAAGTTTCTTATCCCTTGTGCAAATAGCCTACAGCTGTGTCTGTCCAGAGCTCATTGGCACAAGAAACTTAGGGTCCAGAATATCTTATAAAATGTTGCAAGTTCGCTAGCACAAGTTTCGGGCCGGACCCAGTAATGTTTCAAGTTTGTTGCAGACAGGCCATTTGTATGTAGCCAATGTGATTTATAGGATATTTAATTTTATCAGGATGTTTTCTACCTGCAGGTTGAAAGGTTTTTATTTGTTGGCTTTGTTGGCAATAGAAGTTACTTTTTAGGTTTGTACCATTTTTCATTTAGATTTGGCTAGAATTTTGATTAACCATTTGACAATGATTTTGAGATATGAAGACTTTCACAAAAATGTGCATATGAAAACCATAACTGGCACACAGATCGGTAGAAATGGTAAGAAATTGTCATTCCACATGAAAGGTTGCGAACTCTTCTTGTAGCCTATTACTGGTAACTTCAGGAGAGTAATGGCAGAATTGGAGATAGCCAGCAGGAGCGGGAGGAGAATAGTTGGGTCAGGTTACGTTTTTCCTTCTTCTGGTTATCTAGATCTCTGGCGCCCTCTTGAGGCATTTGCCTTATTTCATCAAACCGTAAGCTTAAAGCATCAGACAAGCTCAGTGCATATAGTTGATTTTATTAACACACATTGGGTGTGTCTATAAATAGAAACATACACGTTGAAACATTTAGATCAAATGGATTAGTTAAAAGAACAGATGAATTTCGGTCTACAGATTATAATTTTTTGGTCAGATAGCCCTAGTCTGAATACTTTCCGGATGTTGTAAATCATGACGATTTGACGAATATCCACTTTGTTAGATCAGATTTGTTGAACGGTCCTCATTCCATTGACTCCTTTCCTGCATCTATAATATGCAGCTCTGATCTAGGAGCAGGTTTCCCCTGTGTCCATGCAATATCACACATTGCGATCTAAATGGATAAATTGTATATATTATATTGATTAAAAGTCACCTTGTCAGAGCAATTTACATGTCTCGCCAGGGTAAGCCTACACGAAACATAGCCCTTATTTTAACTGTTTCTAAAATCCCCTATAGGGAAAAATGTAATGGTGGAAAAACTATTGGAACCATTTCCCTGCTTGACCACTAGGTTTTAGGGGTATTATGACACGTCCACGGTCTGGCTCTATAGAGAGAAATAGTGATGGCATCTTTTTATAGGCACTAATTTTGCCATGGTTCTTTGGACAAAGCCATGGGGAAAATGTATAAAAATAAGGTCTGTGGGAAACTGAGCTGTTTTGTTCTGAGAGACTTCATCAGCTAATGTAACTTTTTGTGAATTTAGAAAGCTTTTTTTTTATTACATAAATCCAAGGTTTCATAATTCATAAAGGTCATTAAAACTTCTTATGGCTTGGGGGCGCTATTTTCACGTCTGGATGAAAAGTGTGCCCAAAGTAAACTGCCTGCTACTCTGGCCCAGAAGCTAGGATATGCATATAATTGGTAGATTTGGATAGAAACCACTCAAGTTTCTAAAACTGTTTGAATAAAGTCTGTGAGTATAACAGAACTGATTTGGCAGGAGAAACCACCAGCACAATCCATCTAGCGAAAAAAATGAGGTCAATCTGTTTTCCATTAAATTTCTAGGGCAAGGCCGTTTTAATAGAAATATGCTTGCAGTTCCTATAGCTTCCACTAGATGTCAACAGTCTTTAGAAATTGGTTGATGTTTTTCTTTAGAGAAATTAAGAAGTAGCCCTGTTATTTTCCTGTGTCACTCACTCCAGGCCAGTCCTCTTCTGGCTGTGCCGGGTGGAGATTATAACAGAACATGGCCAAGATGTTCAAATCTTCATAATAATAATCACAGTGGTTGTCGAGGGTGCAACAGGTCAGCACCTCAGGAGTAAATATCAGTTGGCTTTTCATAGCCGATCATTCAGTGTCTCTAGAGTTGAAAACAGCAGGTCTGGGACAGGTAGCACGTCCGGTGAACAGCTCAGGGTTCCATAGCTGCAGGCAGAACAATTGAAACTGGAGCAGCAGCACGACCAGGTGGACTGGGGACAGCAAGGAGTCATCAGGCCAGGTAGTCCTGAGGCATGGTCCTAGGGCTCAGGTCGAGAGAGAGAGTGAGAATAAATACACTTAAATTCACACAGGACACCAGATAAGACAGGAGAAATACTCCAGATATAACAGACTGACCCTAGCCCCCCGACACAAACTACTGCAGCATAAATACTGGAGGCTGAGATAGGAGGGGTCGGGAAACAGTGTGGCCCCATCCGATGAAACCCCCGGACAGGGCCAAACAGGCAGGATATAACCGCACCCACTTTGCCAAAGCACAGCCCCCACACCACTAGAGGGATATCTTCAACCAGCAACTTACCATCCTGAGACAAGGCCGAGTATAGCCCACAAAGATCTCCGCCACGGCACAACCCAAGGGGGGGCGCCAACCCAGACAGGAAGATCACATCAGTGACTCAACCCACTCAAGTGGCGCACCCCTCCTGGGGACGACATGGAAGAGCACCAGTAAGCCAGTGACTCAGCCCCTGTAACAGGGTTAGAGACAGAGAATCCCAGTGGAGAGAGGGGAACCGGCCAGGCAGAGACAGCAAGGGTGGTTCGTTGCTCCAGTGCCTTTCCATTCACCTTCACACCCCTGTGCCAGACTACACTCAATCATAGGACCTACTGAAGAGATGAGTCTTCAATAAAGACTAAAAAGTTGAGACCAAGTCTGCGTCTCTCACATGGGTAGGCAGACCATTCCAAAAAAATGGAGATCTATAGGAGAAAGCCCTGCCTCCAGCTGTTTGCTTAGAAATTCTAGGGACAGTTAGGAGGCCTGCGTCTTGTGACCGTAGCAACGTGTAGGTATGTACGGCAGGACGAAATCGGAAAGATAGGTAGGAGCAAGCCCATGTAATGCTTTGTAGGTTAGCAGTAAAACCTTGAAATCATCCCTTGCCTTAACAGGAAGCCAGTGTAGAGGCTAGCACTGGAGTAATATGATCACATTTTTTGGTCCTAGTCAAGATTCTAGCAGCCGTGTTTAGCACTAACTGAAGTTGTATTTAGTGCTTTATCCGGGTAGCCGGAAAGTAGAGCATTGCAGTAGTCTAACCTAGAAGTGACAAAAGCATGAGTTAATTTTTCTGCATCATTTTTGGACAGAAACGTTTTGATTTTTGCAATGTTACGTAGATGGACAAAAGCTGTCCTTGAAACAGTCTTGATATGTTCGTCAAAAGAGAGATCAGGGTCCAGAGTAACGCCGAGGTCCTTCAGTTTATTTGAGACGACTGTACAACCATCAAGATTAATTGTCAGATTCAACAGAAGATCTCTTTGTTTCTTGGGACCTAGAACAAGCATCTCTGTTTTGTCCGAGTTTAAAAGTTAAAATTTGCAGCCATCCACTTCCTTATGTCTGAAACACAGGCTTCCAGATTTTTAATTGAAATGTACAGCTGTGTCATCTGCATAGCAGTGAAAGTTAACATTGTTTCCGAATGACATCACCAGGAGGTAAAATATATAGTAAAAACAATAGTGTTCCTAAAACGGAACCTTGAGGAACACCGAAATTTACAGTTGATTTGTCAGAAGACAAACCATCCACAGAGACAAACTGATATCTTTCTGACAGATAAGATCTAAACCAGGCCAGAACTTGTCCGTGTAGAACAATATGGGTTTCCAATCTCCAAAAAAAAGTGGTGATCGATGGTATCAAAAGCAGAACTGAGGTCTAGGAGCACGAGGACAGATGCAGAGCCTCGGTCTGACGCCATTAAAAGGTAATTTACCACCTTCACAAGTGCAGTCTCAGTGCTATGATGGGGTCTAAAACCAGACTGAAGCGTTTCGTATACATTGTTTGTCTTCTGGAAGGCAGTCTAACCTAAGCTGCGCAAAAGCTTTTTCAAAAATTTTTGAGAGGAATGGGTGATTCAATATTGGCCGGTAGTTTTTATTTTTCTGGGTCAAGGTTTGGCTTTTTCAAGAAAGACTTTATTACTGCCACTTTTAGTGAGTTTGGTACACATCTGGTGGATAGAGAGTTGTTTTATTATGTTCAACATAGGAGGGCCAAGCACAGGAACCAGCTCTTTCAGTAGTTTAGTTGGAATAGGTATGCAGTATGCAGCTTGAAGGTTTAGAGGCCATGATTATTTTCATCATTGTGTCAAGAGATATAGTACTAAAACACCTGAGTGTCTCCCCTGATCCTAGGTCCTGGCAGAGTTGTGCAGACTCAGGACAACTGAGCTTTGGAGGAATACACAGATTTAAAGAGGAGTCTGTTATTTGCTTTCTAAGGATCATGATCTTTTCCTCAAAGAAGTTCATGAATTTATTACTGCTGAAGTGAAAGCCATCCTCACTTGGGGAATGCTGCTTTTTAGTTAGTTTTGCGACAGTATCAAAAATACATTTCGGATTGTTCTTATTTTCCTCAATTAAAATAAGATGATCGAGCAGCAGTGAGGGCTCTTCGATACTGCACGGTACCGTCTTTCCAAGCTAGTCGGAAGACTTCCAGTTTGGTGTGGCGCCATTTCCAATACAATTTTCTGGAAGCTTGCTTCAAAGCTCGGGTATTTTCTGTATACCAGGGAGCTAGTTTCTTATGACAAATGTTTTTCGTTTTTAGGGGTGCAACTGCATCTAGGGTATTGCGCAAGGTTAAATTGAGTCCCTCAGTTAGGTTGTTAACTGTTAGAGCTGCCCTGCCCTATAAGAAACACAAACAAAATTTGAGTTTGCTATTCACAAGAAGAATTGCCTAATGTGAACCATGCCTTGAACAAAATAGATCTCAGAAGAGCTAAGATTAAGAATTGTTAACATGCATTACGCTGGAAAGTGTTAAAAAAGTATATTTTAAAAGCCTTGATATTCATCAGTCCACTGTAAGACAAATTGTCTATAAATGGAGAAAGATCAGCACTGTTTCCACTCTCCCTAGGAGTGGCCGTCCTGCAAAGATGACTGCAAGACCGCACGCAGCACAGAATGCTCAATGAGGTTAAGAATAATCCTAGAGTGTCAGCTAAAGACTTATAGAAATCTCTGGAACATGCTAACATCTCTGTTGACGAGTCAACGATATGTAAAACACTAAACAAGAAAGCCGTTTGTGGGAGGTCGCCATGGAAGAAGCCACTGCTGTCCAAATAAACCATTGCTGCACATCTAAAGTGCGCAAAAGAGCACCTGGATGTTCCACAGTGCTACTGGCAAAATATTCTGTGGACAGCTTAAACTAAAGTTGAGTTGTTTGGAAGGAACACACAACATTGTGTAGAGAAAAAAAAGGGACAGCACACCAACATCAAACCCTCATCCTAATTAACTGCTACTCTCCGTTTATCATATATGCATAGTCACTTTTAACCATATCTACATGTACATACTACCTCAATCAGCCCGACTAACCGGTGCCTGTATATATCCTCGCTACTGTTATTTTTCACTGTCTTTTTACTGTTTTTATATCTTTACTTACCTGTTGTTCACCTAATCCCTTTTTTATCATTATATATTTTTTTTAAATTCAGAATTGCACTGTTGGTTAGAATTTCACTGTTGTATTTGGTGCACGTGACAAACTTTGATTTGATTTGGAGGGAGCATCATGATTTGGGGCTGCTTTGCTGCCTCAGGGCCTGGACAGCTTGCTATCATCGACAGAAAACTTGGGAATTAATTTTATCAAAACTGTAATGCTCTGTCCGCCAATTGAAGCTCAACAGAAGTTGGGTGATGCAACAGGACAATGACCCAAAACACAGAAGTAAATCAACAACAGAATGGCTTCAACAGAAGAAAATACACCTTCTGGAGTGGCTCAGAGTTCTGACCTCAATCCGATTGAGATGCTGTGGCATGACCTTGAGCAGTTCACACCAGACATCCCAAGAATATTGCTGAACTGAAACAGTTTTGTAAAGAGGAATGGTCCAAAATTCTTCCTGACCGTTGTGCGGGTCTGATCCACAACTACGGAAAACATTTGGTTGAGGTTATTGCTGCCAAAGGAGGGTCAACCAGTTATTAAATCCAAGGGTTCACATACTTTTCCCACCCTGCACTGTGAATGGTCACACGGTGTGTTCAATAAAGACATGAAAACGTATAATTGTTTGTGTGTTATTAGTTCAAGCAGACTGCCTATTGTTGACTTAGATGAAGATCAAATTGTATGACCAATTTATGCAGAAATACAGGTAATTCCAACGGGTTCACATACTTTTTCTTGCCACTGTATCTCCACATTGACAACAAGATTGGTTGGTGGTGGGTGGTACATCCTGTATAAACACCAACTCCCTTTCTTGACTGCTTCCTTCCAGCAGTGTAGCAGGGAGATTCCTAGATGTGAGAAGTGTGCAGGAGGACCTGAGAGAAAGGAATGTCTAGTATTGATGTAAAAAGTTGTGTGTGTAAACTGTAGGGGTACCCATGGTGCTTGAGATCAGACGTGTCCGGTGAGAGAAAGACAGGTTGAGGTTACCAGGATCACAGTAGTGGAGAAGGTGTTGTATGCTGAGGCAGTGAAGGGAGTAGTAGAGGAAGATGGGTCCAGGGTGAGGGATCCTGAGAGGATCTCTGTGATTAGGCTGAGGTCAATAGAGAGTGATAAGAATAACATGCTTCAAGTTGTTTTTAAACGTTTTTTTGGCGTTCATGGCCATGGTTGTCGACTGTAACGCAGCAACAGAACGTAAATCACAGCGCATAGATGTTGTGGTGGCAGCTGCAGAGAAGTACTTGGGAGTATGAGATTTTACTGCAGAAGAGTTACAAGGTATTTTGAACGATAATGTTCCATCCTCCCAGGCTGCTGCCCTGGTGTAGGATCAAAGGGCCAAAGTAGTGGAATAATGAGGTTTTAATTGGTGTAGGGTCAGTGGTGTAAAGTACTTAAGTAGTACTTTAAAGTATGTTTACTTAAGTTGTTTTTGGGGTTATTTGTACTTAACTGTTTTAATTTGACAACTTACTTCACTACATTCCTAAAGAAAATTATGTACTTTTTACTCCATACATTTTCTCTGACACCCAAAAAACCTCATTACATTTGGAATGCTAAGCAGGACAGGAAAATGGTTCAACTCAGGCACTAATCAAGAGGTCATCCCTAGTGCCTCTTTATTTTATTTAACCTTTATGTAACTAGGCAAGTCAGTTAAGAACAAATTCTAATTTTCAATGACGGACTAGGAACAGTGGGTTAACTGCCTTGTTCAGGGGCAGAACAACAGATTTTTACCTTGTCCAACGCTCTAACCACTAGGCTACCTGGTCAAGCAGACCCACGAAACACAAATTATTTGTTTGTAAATTGTGTTGTAGTGTGCCACTGGCTCTCTGTAAAATAAATAATTGAGTTGTCTGGTTTACTTAATATAAGATATTTGAAATGATTCATACTTTTACTTTTGATACTTAATTAAATTTGAGAAATTACACTTGATACTTAAGTATATTTAAAACGAAAGACTTTTAGACTTTTACTCAAATAGTATTTTACTTTGTGACTTCCAACTTTTACTTTAGTCATTTTCTATTAAGATATCTTTACTTTTACTCAAGTATGACGATTTGATATTTTTCCACCACTGTGCAGCATTAGTTAGTTGGTTTTTCCCAAAGCATAATGAATTCAGACTACAGAGTAGTAGGCTGATACACAGCCAATACAGTACGCAGCGGCATGCATCTATAACAATTGTATGCGGACCGCCATAATACCAAAGAAGAAGAAGACCACTTCCTTCACTACAGCTTTGAGTCTGCTCCGTGAAGCGGAAGAAGTATGAATGCACTGACTACTGCGGAGGTTGCATTGCTGTAAATGCTGCATGGCCACTGCAGAGGTCGGATTGAACATACATCTTGTTTTACTGGTTCGTT
Source organism: Salvelinus fontinalis (assembly GCF_029448725.1). Classification (NCBI taxonomy): domain Eukaryota; kingdom Metazoa; phylum Chordata; class Actinopteri; order Salmoniformes; family Salmonidae; genus Salvelinus; species Salvelinus fontinalis. The sequence continues at coordinate 89,725,887 of NC_074666.1, forward strand.
GCACGTATAGCGCAGCGGTAATCAGTATTGTATTTACAAGGCTAAACTTACTGGGCCTCAGACAAGTAACTATCTGGACTTTCGAAGGGGACGTTGTTCCAACAGACTCTCGGGTAGAGTTAGACGATAACAGGATTATTAGTGGATAGGGTGTTGAACGTTTTATTGACTCTAATGGATAATGTAAAATCTTATCCAGGATCTTCCTGAAGTAAGATTAGCCTACATCAGACATTTGTCACAATTTAAGTCGAGTTGTGATATTTAAAATTACGTTTGATTGCTCTGGTCTAGCTCTTCTTTATATGAATGCCACGACAAAGAAGTGTACGGTACACATTTACTGTCAAGTTTTTTATTTGAAGAAACAATAGCTTCGACGATGGATCGGGTACGTTTGGTTTACTTTTATTAACAGTATAAAATGTATTGGCCTAGTTTTCATCTTCGATCTTCCATATCATTCGTTCAATTTGAACAGCTGGACAAAATAAACAATGGTGGTAATAAACTCTTGGGATATTTTGTCCTTCAGCAAAGTAGCCTACTAGCCTAAAGCACACAGATTGATACAAGGCCATGTGTAACGAGTAGGTAAAGTCAGAACAATGGAGAAATAGGCCAGAATGTTGTTTTTACATGGAAGCCAATCCAGAAAAAAAATACATTACCTATGTGTTGTGATTGTGTTGTTTGATGCTGTTAGTTCATATGCCTTGACACATTTTGCATGTAATTTACTTGCCTAGTTAAATAAAGGTTTTAAAAAAAATAATAATAATAATCGGACTTCTAAACAAATATTGATTTAGTTACCTCAAGTCGCAAAGAAAACAGGGGCTGCCTCCGCTATTTAAGCACCATTTCAACTTCAACATCATCTAATCACCAATGCTTAGTCTAATAAATTGACAACTAAAAGATACCAACAACGATTTAGTCCGATCAACCTAAGCTAAATATGTCTATCCATGGTACTGATATCTGTGTGTGAGTGCAAGTAGAAAAAAACATAATTCAAAACCACTTCTGCCTAGATACTATGTTAACGAATCCCTAATTGTCTTTCTGTCCTTCCAAAGTGTGCAGTTATTCACTTCCCTTCACTGATTGGAAATTAAATGACTGGTATAAAACATATGGTGGATACACCCACTAGCCCATGACTCCAATCTAATTATGTTTCTTTTTGGTACAATTTTCACAAGTATGTGTTACATTTTCACAACTCTAAGCACAAAAATCAGTTTCAAACTTAGCCCATTTTCAATTGATTTCTTTTTGAAAATATTTTCATGTCATTTGTTTTTAAACTGCTAAAAACTGAACTACGAAACCAGAATTATATAGTGTCGTTTTTTTAAGTACTGATATAAATGAGTTTATTCCATTCATTATCTGAATGTTGTTGATACACTGTAAGCTGTTGATTTTAGATGAGAATGCTGTTACAGTAACAAGTCACATAGAAAAGTGGATCTTGAGCAATGTTGCATGGGGCAGAAATCTCACCAGGCTACACCAATACCTTTTTACTGTAGGTTTCTACTACATGCCACAATACCCCTAAATCTGATGGTTCTTCTATGTATGTACTGTATAAGAATACTGAAACTATGAGACTGACATTTTTCTCAACATTCTCCAAGTGGGATATCGAGCAGCAGTAGTTCTGGTGTTTAGGTTTTTCATCACTGGCTATTTGAACAAATCATGATTTAGCAGATGTTACCATCTTTCAAATTTCGTAAGGTGGAGGTGGCATTCGGCCTGTATCTTGAGAGACGGGGGAGCTTCTCATTCCGGTTCTGTTCCTCGTTCTAGCATCTCCTAATCTCTCCCAATATGTATGAACCCAGAACTTAATCGAGTGACTGACCAATTACGTGACACTTAAATTCTGTGTTAACCAAGATTAACTCAGGGTGAAAGATGTGTTCAACTCCACTGAATGTTGAATCAAAGGTTCTGAACATAAGACTGGATATTACAAAAATATATACCACTTCCATTTGAAAAATTGGCCGACGTGATTGAGAAACTGTACATATGTGTAAAGTAATGAACGTTGACACACTTCAGGAGAATGGTGCATCCTTATAATTCCTCCTGCCAATCAGAGATTTAGACTAAATTAATAAAATGTTTGGTCTAATGATATTCTATGTACAATTCTTCCTGTGGTCACCAGGACAGTGCTAGCCCGTCCCCCTCCAGCCTGCCGGAGTCCCCTGGTCACAACTCTCCCGGTAGCGCCTTACTGCTGAGTCTGAAAAGGGTGTCTGTGCGGCTGGTCGACTGCAGGAATACACCAGGGCAGAGTGGAACTGTGAGAGAAGGACACGAGGAGGGAGATGGAGATTTGATTTCTTCAAGTAAGAACAATGGGGTGCAACTTCTGTTGATTTGATAAAAAATATACACTCAGTTACCAGTTTATTAGGTACACCCATCTAGTACTGGGTCGGACCCTCCTTTGCCTCCAGAACAGCCTGAATTATTTGGTGCATTGATTCTACAAGGTGTCAAACTTTCCCCAGGGATGTTGGTCCATTCTAACGCGATGGCATTACGCAGTTGCTGCAGATTGGACGGCTACACATTCATGCTGCCAACAGCCCGTTCCATCTCATCCCAAGATACTCTTTTGGGTTTGGTCAGCAACAATGTTAAGATACGTTGTAGCGTTCAATCGATGCTCAATTGATGTCAAAGGACCTAACGTGTGCCTGGAAAACATTCCCCACACCAGATCACCACCTCGACTAGCCTGTCCCGTTGACACCAGGCTGGACGGGTCAATGGACTCACCGCCACGTGACCCACTGTATGTAGGAGCGATCAATTTTTGTGAAAGGGGGGGTGGACCAAATAAACTGTCCGCTGAGTGTATGTTGCTATATCATTTGTATCATATTTGTTTATGGACTCATATTTCCAAAACCTAGTTACTCAATGTCTTTTGTTTCAAAGGGGACTCGCATAACCACCGCTCTTTCAGTGGAAGGTACTTATCATCTGGGGAGCCTCAACATCATGTTGCTGAAGAGGCAGAGAAGAGTCTCTCCAGATCAGATCACCTCAATAAACACCAGCAGAGAAGTACAGTGAAGAAACCTCACCACTGTTACTCTGACTTTGGGAAGAGTTTTACTAGACTGAGGTCCTTAATTCACCAGCAGATTCACACTGGAGAGAAACTGTACTGCTGCTCTCAGTGTGGGAGGGGTTTTACTGCATCTAATGCCTTAAAATATCATCTGAAAATTCATACAGTGGAGAGGCCTTACCCCTGCCTTGATTGTGGGAAAAGCTTTGCTAATTCAGGAGGCCTGACCATACACAAGCGTTTACACACTGGAGAGAAACCTTATAGCTGTGATCAGTGTATGAAGAGCTTCAATCAGTCAGGACACCTGACTACACACCAGCGAACACACACTGGAGAGAGGCCTTACAGCTGTGATCAATGTGGGAAGAGATTCAATCAGTCAGGAGAGCTGACTACACACCAGCGAACACACACTGGACAGAGGCCTTATAGCTGTGATCAATGTGGGAAGAGATTCAATCAGTCAGGAGAGCTGACTACACACAAGCTAACACACACTGGAGAGAGACCTTACGTCTGTCTATGTGGAAAAAGCTTTGCTCGAGCTTCCACCCTGACTAGACACCAGCGAACACACACTGGAGAGAAACCTTATAGCTGTGATCAGTGTGGAAAGAGTTTTTCTCAAACTTTCTCCCTGGCTAAACACAAGCTAACACACACTGGAGAGAAAGAAGCCTTTTATCTGTGATCAGTGTGGGAAGTGCTTCAGTCAGTTATGGACCCTTTATTCACACCAGTGAACACACACTGGAGAAGGAGCCTTATGTCTGTCTAGGTGGGAAGAGCTTTGTTTATTTAGGGCCAATGAGGAAAAAAACAGAAAGCACAAACTTGCTGTATTTCGTCTCCCTCCCTTCTGTCACCGGTTCCAGATCCCTAAATAAAGGATCAGTAGAAAACATCCAGTGAACAGTCATATCCATCTCCCATTCTTAAACAGTTGCCTCAGTCTGATCACCATGGTAACCTCTGGAGCATAATATGCAGCTCTGATCTAGGATCAGGTCTCCCCTGTGTCTATGTAATATCACACATTGATCTAAATGGATAAATGTTATCATAGGAAATGTTATAGTGAACCTGTGTGTGGGGTGGGGGGGGGTTGATAATTGTATCTTCTTTCATATACTCATGATACTATTATTATTAAATTCTTCATGTAGAATAATGTTTCAACAATAGGTGTATATTCATTTATTCAATAAATTAAATCAATTATCTTCTAAACAAGTTATCACTTTCATTTCTTAAATGTTATATCTACATTCATTAAAAGGATCCTAAAACGAATCAATGACGCATTGAATAATAATATTCATGACGTCAAGGCAAGAACTATGTATGCTGTCTTGTAACAACGGTTAATGTAATAACTTTTAGATTTATAATGTAATAAAACCGGTAAATGTAATATCTTCTTGGTTAATATGATAAAATGTTGAATTGTTATAGTATGACTTTTTCCACTTAATGTAATAAGTTACGTTATCAGGTGAGTAACAACTTTTTAAATAAATAACATAATGACTTCAACCGATCAAACACCTAAACCAATGTTTTATGTGTTACTTCACTAATGTTAATGCACATACTACCCTCCACCAATTACAAACCCACACACACAAACCTATGCACTTGTACTCACACACAAACACACACTCTAATATTCAAATCGTATTGGTCACATACATATATTTAGCAGATGTTATTGCGGGTGTAGAAACGCTTGTGTTCCTAGCTTGAACAGTGCATTAAGTAATATCTAACAATACACACACTTCTAAAAGTAAAATAACGTAATTATTGAAATGTACAATTGTATTTATATATATATACACACACACAGACACAATGATAAAACATTTACTGAATGAATCTGTAGGCCTTATAGTCAATGAGCCAGGGTGCTCGGTTGTCTCACTTGGGGTGAAAATGTCTCATGTAGATTTGTTTTAAGGTCTATGTCCCTGGAGTTGAATGTGTTCTATCATTGCAGCAATGGTAGCTTTCTGTGTGTTATCACTCTTTCTATTCATCCCTCCATCCCATTCAGTTTTACCCTATGACAACGTCAGCATACAGGTTATTACTCATGTATACCCTTTAATCATAGCTCATTGGAAAGCTTAGATTCACAGCTGTCCATTCAGAACAGAACTTTGATCTTCGACCTCTAGAATACAGACTTACCTGTATACATTGAGTGTACAAAATATTAAGAACACTTTCCTAATGTTGAGTTGCCCCCTTTGCCCTCAGAACAGCCTCAATTTCTTGGTGCATGGACTCTACAAGGTGTCAAAAGTGTTCCACAGGGATGCTGGCCCATGTTGACTCAATGCTTCCCACAGTTTTGTCAAGTTTGCTGGATGTCCTTTAGGTTGCAGTTCTTGAGACAAACCGGTGCTCCTGGTACCTACTACCATACTCTGTTCAAAGGCACTTCAATATTTTTTTCTTGCACATTCAACATCAACGGCACACATACACAATCCATGTCTCAATTGTTTCAAGCCTTAAAAAACCCTTTTTAACCTGTCTCCTATCCTTCATCTACATTGATTTGAAGTGGCTATAACAAGTGACGTCAGTAAGTGATCACAGCTTTCACTTGGATTCACCTGTTCAGTCTATGTAATGGAAAGAGCAGGTGAATATAATGTTTTGTCCACTCAGTGCATGTCCATTAATATGTTATTAATATATCAAGTTATAAAAACGTTAATTCCTCACTACATGTAAATATGAATGTTTCTGTATCTCACTTGTAGAAACGGGCTTGCTACATTTTCTGGTTGTAAGCAAATCACAATATCCAGAATTCATAGCGATTTCCGGACTTGGAGAACCGCCCCGTGAAGGTGTACCCAGTTGATGTGAGAAATATCAAAATGTCTGTTTGTAGCCACCACTTTGAACCAGAGGATTTTGAAACGGGAACTGAAGTCTCAACTCATGGGGTTGCCATGTCGTCGAACATTGAGAAGTAATGCTATTCTATCAACAACAAAAAATTTCCTATTTTTCCTATCTCAAATTCAGCCTGCCACCTTCCAGCAAACCACAGCCAGCCGGAGGCTGCAAGCTGTGTTTGTTGTTTCTATAAATACCTTAGATTTGTTTTGATTTTAATTTGATGTAATTTGCTAATGTAAAAACAATACAACCACACGTGAACATAATGCATTTGCAATCATTGAGGATGACACAAAATACGTGATACAAATAATAATTTAAAGTTTAAATAGATTAATGATATATTGATTATGCCAAGTTATGTTTTGACATTAATTTAACATACTATATAGTTGAGACAATACAGCAGTTATATCCTAACAATAAATGACTCCCTAAACCGCCTCACCCACTTGAAGAGAGGTGTTGTTGACGATGTATAGTTGGTGGCGGCACCTCTTAAACACCACAGAAGAAGCCGAAAAGCATCAACTGGAAGTTCTTTGTTACCATCCTCTATCTAGTTTTCAATCCAAATACATTTCACAGGCTTTTGCAGGATGTTTCTAATGTAAGATTAGTCTACACGAGACGCTCATTTGTCACAACTTAAATGGAGTTTTGATATTTATATAGGTGTGGTCTATCGTTTCTTTATCTGAACGCTATGACAAAGAAAGTAACGGTAGCGTAACGTTACTCTTACTGTCATGTTTTTTATTTGAAGAAACGTTAAAGAAAGAATACAGTTGCTTCCACGATGGATCGGGTAAGTCTGGTTGACTTATGAACAGTATGCTTTCTGTGGTGTATGAAATGTCAAGGCCTAGCTTTCATAATCTTTGATCTTCCATATCCATTCGTTCAATTTTAACAGCTAGATAAAATAAACAATGGTGGTAATAAACACGTGGTATATTTTGTCCTTCAGCAAAGTAGCCTACTAGCCTAAAGCACACAGTTTGATACAAGGCAATGCGCAACGAGCAGGTAAAGTCAAAATCATGGAGAAATAATGAGGGCAAAGCTACAACTTGCAGTAGGGGTGCGTGGGTAAAATCGCCAGGCAAGCCACGCCAGAAAAATAGCCATATTACAACCTGTGTTGTGATAATTTCGTTGTTTGTTATATAACCTGTTAGTTCATAAGCCTTGACACAGCCGAGACAAGAAGACAGTGGCAGAATAAATTCAACCACACCTTTGTTAAAATCATAAAACCGGAGAGCAACATCTGTCCTGTTAAGTTCAGAGTTACAACCTACAGAATGATCAAGCAAGTTAATGTTTCCAACGTTTTCGGACTACTAAACAACAATTGATTTAGTTACCGCAAGTCGCAAAGAAAACAGGCCCTGCCTCCACTATTCAAGCACCATTTCAACTTCAACATCATCTTATCACACCTATGCTTACACTACTACAACTAAAATATATATTTTTTAAACAAGGGGTGCAACTTTCACTGGGGACAAGGATCATCCCTACATTCTGAATTAGCATTTTTTTGTCCCCCCAGTTTTATCTTTGGGATGCGATACAAAACGAGGCAACAGTGTGCTTTAAGGACCTTGCGGACGCACCCCAGAGGTCGGGTAGGCTGTTTAGAGTGTTTCTCCGACTGGTTAAAAAATAAATATGTCCCCCCCCACTTCTAAATGTTGCACCCCTGCCAAAAACGATTTAGTTAGATAAACTTATGCTAAATACGATGCGTCTATCCATGGTACTGATTTCTGTGTGTGCATTGCGAATAGAAAAAAAAAACATGTTGAATCACCTTAACTTGTAGAGAAATGCCAATGCCATCCTCATCTTTCATGTTCCCTGAACGGTTTATGAGTCAGTCATACAGTACACACTTTTACTTTTTGTTGTCTGGCTTCCTTGCTAAGATACAAATGTTAATCAAACAAATTATTTTGTTTTATATTCCATGATATTGTAGTCGTGAGTGTTAAGTATTTTCTGCGTTGACTTGGTAAAAATGATTGCAGTGGATTAAAACGACACTGGATTAAATGTTTACTCCTAGCCTAGTAATTTCCATTCACGGGCAACGATGCGCCAGGCCAGCTAGTTAATAGCCCCTTTTCAAATTATTACTATTTTTGAGATTTAATTGTGAGATATTCATCTGCATAGTGTTGATAAAACAGTTAATGGAGAATTGAGATCAGAAGTTGAGACACTGGACAAGGTGGATAATGTTATATTTAAAGGCTGTTTATTAAATGGTAAAAATATCTGTCAAATCGTGCAGCACGGCCCCTTTTCGTCTGGCTCGTATGGAACCTTCGGATAAAGAGAGAGCTAAACATATTTTACAGTTCATTATACAGCAAATGGAAATAGGTTGAGTCTGGTAGTCTGGCCTTCTGATTGGTCACTCTGGGTCGTGGGTAGTCCTGTTCGGGCCTGGTGTCGACGTTCCATTGGCTCTCAACATGGTTCTTTGTCTTAAAGTCTCATCCTTGAATATGATGTGTGTAGGTTTGTTTTTTTAGCAGATGCCTGATCATGGGGGAGGGGTTGTGTGTGTGGGTCTGTGGCTGTTATCTGATGAGAACAACATGTGTGGGGAAAAGAGGGGGATGGGTGCCTGTTGTGTCAAGTATAGCTTGTGTTGAGAAGTTTGTTAAAACAAGTTTCCAGTATCTATTACAATTTCTTACAATAGCAAAAAACTTAGCTTCCATAAAGTGACCATTGGACTTAAATGTTTGACTAACCTTGTAGATGCAACAGTTTTTATTACATTTATAATTTATCACTCTCGCGTGCACATTTCTGTCCATTAAGAAGTTTTTGTAGCATTTCTGGCAATGCCATCTAAGTTTCAGACAAATATATCTATCTACCTATCTATAGTTCTATCTAACCTGGTCAGCAACTTGGATGCTTGCCACACTGCTACCTTGGAATGCATGCAATGCAATGGACTTCTGCAACGCTAGCTAGCTACTCCATAGTCCAAGCTACGGTAAACGCTAGCCATATTTCACTGTCAGACAGGACACAACTCGCTGAGAAAACAAATTCAATCAGATTTTATTGGTCGCATACACATACTTAGCAGATCTTATTGCGGGTGTAGCGAAATCCTTGTGTTCTTAGTTCCAACAGTGCAGTAATATTTAACAATTTACAATAATAACGTTACATACTTCTAAAAGTCAAATAATGGAATTAAGAAAAATAACAATATTAGTCCAGAGTATAAATACAGTGCATTCATAAGTATGTGGACACCCCTTCAAATGAGTGGATTTGTCTATTTCAGCCACACCTGTGTCTAAAATTGAGCACACAGCCATGCAATCTCCATAGCCAAACATTTGCAGCAGAATGGCCTTACTGAAGACCTCAGTGACTTTCAACGTGGCACCACCATAGGATGCCACCTTTCCTACAAGTCAGTTTGTCAAATGTCTGCCCTGCTAGAGCTTCCGCGGTCAACTGTAAGTGCTGTTATTGTGACATGGAAAAGTCTAGGAGCAACAATGGCTCAATCGAGGAGTGGTACGCCACACAAGCTCACAGAACGGGACTACGGAGTACTGAAGTGCGTAACGCGTTATAATCATCTGTCCTCGGTTGCAACACTCCCTACCGAGTTCCAAACTGCCTCTGGACGCAATGTCGGCACAACTGTTTGTCAGGAGTTTCATGAAATGGGTTTCCATAGCTGAGCAGCAGCACACAAGCCTAAGATCACCTTGCGCCAGTCGCACTTCTAGCTTGTATGGCTCCCTGGGCGAACCCCCCCCCCCCCCCCCCCCATTCAGCACCGTTCTGCTCGAACGGTAATTTTATTCAGACATTTGGAACAACACAAATAGATAATCATAACATTTAAAAATATATAAATAAAAATATACAAAAATATGACTCATAAATATCAAAAAGAACAAAGACAAATAGAAACAAATTGTGGTATATAAATACAAATAAAACTGAGAATCAAATTATTGCACTATTACCCTATTGCTAACAAACACACAAATAAAACTAAATTGCACAATCCTTTATCACACAAATACACAAATAGAATAACACACTTATAAGGAAGAGAACCTGATTATTACACTATTGCACTTCAAACAAGAAACACACAAACTAAATTGCACAACTGCCATCTAAACCCTGACCTTTACATTTACCTTTACCTTTCTTGCCTTCCTTGATGCAAAGTCATCAATTACATCATAAGAAATCTGCCCAGCAATTGCATGGTTAATACTGATGACAGAAAGGCCACTAAGGCGTTCCTGTGTCATGGTGGACCTCAGGTAGGATTTGAGAGACTTTGGAAGGTCCACTCCAAACTTCCTGAAGGGCTGAGGTTGCAGCATCAACAACGACATTGAAGAATGTCACCTCCAGCTTCTTCAGGGCATCACTCAAAGACTCATCAAATGATTCGCATGAAAAGTTCCGCTTTGTGGACCTCTGCCTTTTTTGTTGTAGAACGGCCTCGACATTCATACCCTGGCAAATATCCTTGGCTGACGTTTGTGCAGTCATAAAGCCTGTTGCCCTGTAGTTGCTTAGACCTCTCTCTGTCTTTCTGAGAAGACTGACTGAAACATCCACAATTGCATACTGGGAGACTGCATCAGCTTGCTCACATGTTGGATCTGGCTCACAAGATGTCATACCACACCACTGTACAGATGCTGAAGCGGTATGATCCCACCTCCTCTGACAAGGACTGGGCCTCAATCTTCATCACAGGGTCTTTGGTTTGATCCCTCAACTCAATCAGTGCCTCTCACCGCTGCTGCCTGATTCCTCAGTGTCTCGACACAAATTTACTCTCCCACCTTGTCTCAGTCCTTCAAAGTGATGTCCACATGTTTTTTCAGGATGGCCCATCGCAGTGTGTCGGCTGAGAACAAGGTGTACAGTTTGTGTAAGATGCCAAAGTAACCTGTGGCATCGACAAAACGTTTAGCAGCATCAGCCACAACCAGGTTCAATGTGTGAGCCCCACATTGCACAAATAGAGCTCTTGGATTCATGTCCAGGAGTCTGGCTTGGACACATTTTATTTTTGCCTCATGTTGGCCCCATTATTATAAGACTGTCTTCTGCAGTCCTCAAAAGGAATGTTTAGCTCCTCTAATCTTTTGAAAATCAGGGATGTCAAATGTTGGCCCGTGTACTCCTGCCTCCAAATACCCCCCAAAAAATGTTCCTTTATGTGGGGCTTCTCCTTCAGTCACACAATTCTAATCACAACTGACAACTGTTCAGTGTGGCTGACATCTGAGGAGCAATCTAGAATGATACAATTTTGCCAGCTTGATGTCACTCACCATTATTGAAATGACCTTGCTGCTCAACAAATCAATGAGTTCATTCTGTATTTGGTGTCCAAGGTAGCTAGTGGTGTGACTCAAGGTCCCTTTTTGGACACAGTTAAGGTGCTCTTTCATGACTGGATCAAATTGTGCCTTCAGTTCAACCTCTTTGAGGAAATGTCCATTTGATGGAGAGTAGAGTGTTTCTGTGTGTCTCCTTAGTGCCAGATTTCGAATTGCCAGAGACTGCACAATCGCAGTCAGACGTGTCAACACCTCTCGCCATTTTATCCTCTCAGCCTCCATAAGTGCCATCTCATGCCTATCAATTGTTTCCCTTTTTTTTGATCCTCATTGCCAGTTCTTTCCATGTTTTGGTATTCTGGACTGCTGTCGTGTGAAGTCAGATAAAGAACTTGCATGTTTCCAGTCTGTCAGTCCTGAGTTTGTTAAATTAATGTTCTTCTTAGAACTGAGTTTGCAGCAGAAGAGGCTGTTATCTCTTTCAGAATACACCAACCAACTTCTAGGGATTTCTTCACCACTCACCAAGGTCTTCCTGAAATACTGCTGGTGGCAACTTCTTCCATCACTCTCATTCCATGGGGAAACAAAGTTAGGTGGTACCTCACTTGGTCCTGTGCAAACTAGTTGTGTCTGAACTCTGTCAGTCAGAACTGAAGGCCAGTCAGCAGGATCTGTAGACAGTGGTTCATCCTCAGCAGCAGGATTTGGTGGGATGCTGCTACAGGCGTTTCTAAAGGAGAGCACATGGGCATTAGTTTACGCCTGTTATTCACAGCATTTATAGTGGTGGACCATGCCACATACATACCCAGTAATAATAAAATCATCATTGTTACCTACAATATGGAAACTTAAAACTTTGCGAAGGGGAGATTATTTAGTTTGTTATGCAGGGATGCACACAAACACATGTGCGTGTACACGAACCCACCTGAAGAATCCTGCTGGGGAGAAGTGGAAGCAAATGAGTCTTCAGGCTTAGACAATATTTGTGGAGACACCTGTGTGGCTGAGGAGGTGGACAACTCCTCATCCTGAGGCTCCGAGATAATTTCTGAAGAGGCCTGTGTGGCTGAGAAGGTAGATGGCACCTCATCCTGGCCAATGCCAGAGGGTGCTCCAAAAAATGTCAGAAGTGCCCCTGAATTTGCATTTAAATACTGTATAGGAGTCTGACACCCTAAATACATTTGTTGCACAATTAAATATACTTGTCATTATGCACAATTTATCAAACTTTCAGAATAGGAACCAAATGAACCATACAACCTCCTTGGCTAATTCTAGGCATAATATATCACAAAAGATTCAATATATCACAAAAGATGCATAATATAGACGTCTTATAAGTTACCCTACAGCATTAGAAATTCCCCTTACTGAGCTCAGGACCTAGTCAATATAATCACACAAAACCTTTATGATGTCACCTCAATGAAAGTTAACCAAATCAATAATGTGCTTGTTGGGTTGTAATCGTTTTGCTGCAGGCTACACACATTATCACGATGAAACTGTGTGAAATTATATCCAATGTTATGGAAGCTAGTTGGACAGAAAACTGAATATTGTCACCCTATGTGCCTGTTGCTATGTTGGTTGCTATGCTAACAAACAAATGTGTTATACTAGCCTATTTCATTACATGCATAATATTATACTCATGAAGAGATGACAGCTGCATTTCCTTTTTTATCCTCTTCTTCTTTCCTCTTTTTCCTAAACTGATGGCGTAGACCTTTTCTTATCCATTTATGTTGATTTGGCACTCGAGCATCAATACATTACCCATCCCCCAACACTGTCAACCAAGAGTCAAGACTAAACCAATTCAACTTGGTGGTGAGCAGACTGGTTTTATATTATTCTTAACGATTTCGCAAACCAGAAAAAAATACAACAATATGTCTGTGAAACTATATATTAACAGTATAATGAATTAATTGTGGTTTATTTGGTAGCATTTCATATAGTGACTGATTTGACAAATTTTACTAATCCCCCGCTCCCCCTACCTCGGGCTTCCAGTGGGGAGACGTGAGGTCAACCTACCCCCGTTCCACTTCCCTATCTCGTACTTCTGAGTGGGAGACCTTCCCAGGCAGTAGCCTGCCTAGCTCCCAAACTAGAATCAGGGCGCCCACTCCGACAAGGTTAATTGACCCACAGTCCCACACGGTGACATGATATCATTGACGTGACGTGCAAATGAGCGATAGAAAACCGATCACGCAAATGTCACCATTCCAAAAAAACAAATTGTGCGGGCGCCCATGTCGCCCATACCTAAATCCGCCACTGCCTTGCGCAATGCCAAGCGTCGGCTGGAGTGGTGTAAGGCTCGCCACCGATGTCAGGAGAACACTACCTGCCCCAATGCATAGTGCCAACGGTAAAGTTTGGTGTAAGAGGAATTATTGTCTTGGGCTGTTTGTCATGGTTCTGTCCCTTAATTCTAGTGAAGGGAAATCTTAACGCTACAGCATACAATGACATTCTAGACCATTCTGTGCTTCCAACTTTGTGGTAACAGTTTGGGGAAGGCCCCTCCTATTTCAGCATGACAATGCCCCCCTTGCACAAATCAAGTTCCATACAGCAATAGTTTGTCAAGATTGTTGTGGAAGAACTTGACTGGCCTGCACAGAGCCCTGACCTCAACCCCATCAAACACCTTTGGGATGAATTACAACGCCGACTGCGAGCCAGGCCTAATTGGCTAACATCAGTGCCCGACCTCACTAATGATCTTGTGGCTGAATTGAAGCAAGTCCCTGCAGCAATGTTCCAACATCTAGTGGAAAGCCTTCACAGAAGAGTGGAGGCTGTTATAGCAGGAATAGGGGGACCACATGCATTTGGAATGAGATGTTTGACGAGCAGGTGTCCACATACTTTTGGTCTTGTAGTGGATGTGATAGTCGTGTAAATTCTACACAGGGACACTCAAAGTCAATCTTAAATTAATCATTATTATTATCACCATGCTCTAGAGGTCAAAGTCAAACTTAAGATGCATAAAGTACCGATCTGAAGGTAGCTCCCTCGGGGCAGTCCCGTTAGATCTCTTATATACTGGTTACAGACAGGTTACATAGTTCATAGGTTTGGTTCCGGCATGTGTCTGGCACCGTCTCCTATCTTAACTTCTAGAACAAATTCTGGGCGTTCTGACAGATGGTCCTAACGGGGTCATGTTGCCCCCCTTCATATTTTTACCAAGTACAGACAAGAACCAAGGATTAGTTATGACACTAAGACAAGATGAACATTTTGAAGACTGCTCTTCCCATGATAACATTTTCCATCACAGGATGTATAGACATTATGGACAGTATGTGTATAGAATTACTGGAATATCTGTACAATACGTAGGATTGAGTCGTGATCTGATTTCCCGAAGGGTGAGTAAATATAGATGTAAACAGCACATTGTTCATTGCATGCTTGCTAGCACCAGAAAAACATCAGAATAACTCTGCAACGCTTTAAGCTAAAAACAAGCTGTAAATGGCACCAGAAAGACGTGGCTCTATTGTACATGGGGATAACTGTATAAATTGACATTCATTTAATTTAGGGTGGAAAGTAAAACCAAATTGATGGATTTGGCTCTAAATACTACATCATAATGAGCAGCAGTAGTTCAGGTGTTTTGGTTTTTCCTCTCTGGTTATTATGACATCACGTTTTCGCAGGTGTTGGTGTGCTCTGAATTTTGGAAAGGGGGGGGGATATTCGGCCCGTATCTTGAGAGAGAGGGTGGAGCTCCTCGTTCCAGCGTCTCTTAAGCTCTCCTCTTATCACGTATAAACCCAGAACTAAATTGAGCAGGTGACCAATTACTTGAGACGACAGTTCTGCGTAAACCAAGATTAACTCAGGGGTGAAAGATGTGTTCAACTCCAATGAATGCTCAATCAAAGCTTCTGAACATAAGACGGGGCATTAGAATTGTTGTACATTTGTGGAAAGTAGTGAACGGTTACACACTTCAGGAGAAAGGAGTTATTATAACGATGCACCAACCAGAGATTTATACTAAAGTAATCAAATGTTTGGTCGAATGATATTCTATGTACTTTACTTCCTGTGGTCACCAGGACAGAGCTAGTCCGTCCCCCTCCAACCTGCCAGAGTCCCCTGGTCACAACTCTCCTGGTAGCACCTTACTGCTGGATCTGAAGAGGGTGTCTGTGCGGCTGGTCGACTGCAGGAAAACACCAGGGCAGAGTGGAACTGTGAGAGAAGGACACGAGGAGGGAGATGGAGATTTGATTTCATCAAGTAAGAACAATGGGTTGTGTGGATTAGACTACAATCTGCTTCTGTAACTTCTGTTAATTGATTGATAAACAATATACATGTATGGAGGGGGGTGTGCCTAATAAACTGGCCACTCCACTGAGTGTATATTGATGATAAGGGCGGCAGGTAGCCTAGTGGTTAAGAGCGTTGGGCCACTAATCAAAAGGTTGCTGGTTCGAATCTCTGAGCCGACAAGGTGAAAAATCTGTCTGTGCCTTTGAGCAAGGTACTTAACCCTAATTGCTCCTGTAAGTTGCTCTTGATAAGAGCGCCTGCTAAATGACAAACAATAAAAAAAAATTAAAAAAGGTTTTGGAAATATGGGTCCATAAACAAATACTAACTATTCAATGTCTTTATTTTACAGGGGACACCCCTAACCATCGTTGTCTTAGTGGGAGGGGCTTATCGTCTGGGGAGCCTCAAAAACATGTTGCTGACAAGACAGAGAAGAGTGTCTCCAGATCAGAACATCTCAAGAAACACCAGCAGAGACGTACAGGGAAGAAACATCACTACTGCTGCTCTGATTGTGGGAAGAGTTTCACAAGCCAGAGTGGCTTCATTATTCACTGTGATCAGTGTGGGAAGAGTTTTGCTGCATCTAACACCTTCAAATCTAATGTAAGAATTCATACAGGGGAGAAGCCTTATCCCTGCCTTGATTGTAGGAAAAGCTTTGTTCGTGCAGGATCCTTAACCGTACACCAGCGTGTACACACAGGAGTGAAGCCTTATAGCTGTGATCAGTGTGGAAAGAGCTTCAATCAGTCAGGCCACCTGACTAAACACCAGCTAATACACACTGGAGAGAAACCTTATAGTTGTGGTCAGTGTTGGAAGAGCTTCAATCAGTCAGTCAACCTGACAACACACCAACTAACACACAGTGGAGAGAAACCTTATAGTTGTGGTCAGTGTGGAAAGGGCTTCAATCAGTCAGGCAGCCTGACTATGCACCAGCGAACACACACTGGAGAGAAACCTTATAGCTGTGATCAGTGTGGGAAGAGCTTTGCTGTAGCTTCCAGCCTGATTAGACACCAGGTAATACACACTGGAGAGAGAACTTATGTCTGTCTATGTGGGAAGAGCTTTGCTCTAGCTTCCTACCTAACTACACATCAGCGAACACACACTGGAGAGAAGCCTTATAGCTGTGATCAGTGTGGAAAGAGCTTTGCTGTATCAGGAAAACTAACTAGACACCAGCGAACACACACAGGAGAGAAGCCTTATAGCTGTGATCATTGTTGGAAGAGCTTCAATCAGTCAGTCAACCTGACAACACACCAACTAACACACACTGGAGAGAAGCCTTATAGCTGTGATCAGTGTGGGAAGAGCTTTGCTGCAGCTTCCACCCTGAATCGACACCATCGAACACACACAGGAGAGAAGCCTTACAAGTGTGATAATTGTGGAAAGAGCTTCAGTCAATCAGGGAGCCTGAATTCACACCAGCGAACACACACTGGAGAGAAACTCTATGTCTGCCTGTGTAGAAAGAGCTTTACTCATTTAGGGTATATTAGAAAACACCAAAAAGCAAAAATGTGCCATATTTCATCTCAGTCCTATCCGACACCGGTTCCAGATCCATAAATAAAGGATCAATAGAAAACATCTAGTGAACAGTCATATCCATCTCTCATTCTTAAACAGTTGACTTAGTCTGATCACCATGGTAACCTCTGTGCAGCATAATATGCAGCTCTGATCTGGGATCAGGTCTCCACTGTGTCTATGTAATATCACACATTGATCTAAATGGATAAATGTTATCATAGAAAATGTTATAGGGAACCTGTGTGTGTGTGTGGCCTGTGTGTGTGTGGGAGGGATGTTGATAATTGTATCTTCTTTCATATACTCATGATACTGTTGTTATTAAATGTCATGAGGAATAATGTTTCAACAATAGGTGTATATTCATGTATTCAATTGATCAATAAATTAAATCCATTATCTTCTAAACAAGAAGTTATCACTCATTTTATAATAATATCTAAATTGATTAAAATGACAAACAACTAATCCATAATGCATTGAATAATAATATCCATGAGGTCAAGAACTATGTATACTGTCTTGTAACATCGGTTAATGTAATAACTTTGAGATTTATAATGTAATAAAACTGGTAAATGTAATATCTTGTTGGTTAATATGATAAAATGTAGAATTCTTATCGTAATAACTTTTCCACTTAATGTAATAAGTTATTGGTATCAGGTAACAACTTTTTAAAATTAATAAAGTAATAACTTCAACCGATCATGTAATAACACCTAAACCAATGTTTAATGTGTTACTTCACTAATGTTAATGCACATACCAACCTCCACCAATTGCAAACCCACACACACACAATCCTATGCACTTGTACACTAACACACACTCTAATCATCAAATTGTATTGGTCGCATACACACATTTATCAGATATTGCGGGTGTAGAAATGCTTGTGTTCCTATTTCCAACAGTGCAGTAATATCTAACAATAAACACCAATACACACATCAAAGTACAAGAAGGGAATTATTGAAAAATACATACCTGTACAATCACACACACACACACACTGATACAATAAACTGAATGAATCTGTAGGTATTATCATCAATGAGCCAGGGGGCTCGGTGGGGCTCACTTGGAGGGAAAATTTCTCATAGTGATTTATTTTTTGGGGTCCATGTCCCTACTGTTGAAAAAGTCTTCTATCACTGCAGCAATGGTAGCTTTCTGTGTGTTATCACTATTTCTATCCATCCCTCCATCCCATTCAGTTTTCCCATAGTGGTTTTACCCCATGACAATGCCAGCATACAGTAGATCAGGTTATTACTCATGTTTACCCTTTAATCATATATCATTGGAAATATTAGATTCACAGCTGTCCATCAGACACATCTTCAGAATGTTCAGATTGACAGAAATGTGAACTTTGACCTCTAGGAAACATATCAGAAGTGGTTCTGAAACGTAATAAAAATGACCTTTAAAAAGTAGCCAGGCCTCGGGCGGGGAGATCCCCTGACAGGACCCACACCCCATCATGGGCTACCACCTCCACCCTGACCACCACTCCTTGGAGAGGTCACTACACACGTCAGAGGACTGAGTGGAGGACAGTAAGATTGAAAAATATTTCCAGATAGAAACAAAATAGAAAAACATACTTTGATAATGTAATGTATTGTCAGTTGGCCGAATCAGGACCAATATACACATTTGGAAATGGTGAAGATATTCAACTTAAATTAATAAGAGTAAGGGACCAAGTATGGACCGTTGCCAGAAGAAGGTGAAGAGTGAAGAACATTTTGACATTTTGTGTGAAGTGACAACAGCTAATATCTTGCAATCAATGATTAATTAAAGGTAAGCATCTCTGGATTAACTATCTAATGTTAGCTAACTGTAGTAGTGAATAAATTGGCTGCATTTCTTTACATTGACAATTCTGTGACCTGTCATGGGCAAGTTTTATAATTACACAATAGCTGTTAGCAAAGGTGTCAGCTGGAGATTATGTGCAGGAGCTTTTAAGGGTTTGTAGTCTTGCATGATGTCTACTAGAGGCTAGAGACGGAGTCCAGGAGCTTGCAGGGATTTGTACTCTTGCATGATGTCTACTTTTATGTTAATTAGCATAAGCGACATTTGACAGTAAATAGAGCCGACTATATTGATAAAAATGGGAAATCACCTCTTGCCAGGATAAGCCTATGGAAAATCCCCTGTGGGGAAAATGAATGGTGGAAAACAATTGGAACAGTTTCCCTGTTTGGCCACTAGGTTTTATGGGTATTATGACTCGTCCACTGTACTAAAGAGAGAAATAGTAATAGCATCTTTTTAAAGGCACTAATTTTGCCATGGTTCGTTAGACAAAGCCTATGGGGGAAATGAATGGCAATTTTGTAGGGTGTTTGGATAAATGCTGAAAATAAGGACTGTTGTAAACAGTTGAGATCTTATACATTTTGTTATACAATCTTTATAAGCTAATGTCACTTATTGTGAATTTTGAAGAATTAATGTAATACAAAAGCACATCACAAAGGCTTCATAATTCATAAAGTTCATATTAACTGACTGCTATTATCTCATAGAACAAAACGTATAAGATCTTAGCCTGTGCTAATCTTGTAACTAATTTCTGAGTTTTAAAACAAGCTGGCGAGCTTTAAAGCTCTGAATAGCTTGACATTGACATGATTGGTAAGTGTGGGGGGGGTACTTCCTGTATAAACACCAACTCCCTTCCTTGACTGCTTCCTTCCAGCAGTGTAGCAGGGAGATTCCTAGATGTGAGAAGTGTGCAGGAGGACCTGAGAGAAAGGAATGTGTACTATTGATGTAAAAAGTTGTGTGTGTAAACTGTATGGGTAGACATGGTGCTGGAGATCAGATGTGTCCTGTGAGAGAAAGACAGGTTGAGGTTACCAGGATCAGAGTAGTGGAGAAGGTGTCATATGCTGAGGCAGTGAAGAAAGTAGTAGAGGAAGACGGGTCCAGGGTGAAGGATCCTGAGAGGATCTCTGTGATTAGGCCGAGGTCACTAGAGAGTGATAAGAATAACATGCTTCAGTATTTATTTATTTTTTTGAAGCTCATGGCCGTGGTTGTCAACTGTACTGCAGGAATAGAATGTAAATCACAGTGGATAGATGTGGTGGCAGCTGCAGAGAAGTACTTGGGTGTACAATATTTTACTTCAGAATTACAAGGTGTTTTGAACGATAATATCCCGTCCTTTCAGGCTGCTGGCCTGGTGTAGAATCAGAGGGCCAAAGTAGTGGAATAATGATGAGGTTTTAATGGGTGTAGGGTTAGTTGGTTGTTCACAAATTGTTATGAATTAATACTACAGAATAATAGTAGGCTGATACACAGCCAATTCACTAGGTGGGGGCATGCACCTATAGTCATTGTTTGCGGACCGCCAAAATACCGAAGAAGAAGACCACTTCCTTCTCAACGGCGCTGATTCTGGTCTGCTCCGTGAAGCGGAAGAATTATGAATCAAATCAAATGTTATTGGTCACATACATATTTTATTGCTGGTGTAGCGAAATGCTTGTAATGCACTGACTACTGCGGAGGTTGCATTGTTGTAAATGCTGCATGGACACAGCAGACGTCGGATTGAACATACATCAGGTTTTTCAGGTTCGCTGCACGGATAGCGCTGCTGTAATCAGTCTGGTATTTTATAGGCTTCCCTTACTGGGCCTCAGACAATTAAAACTATCTGGACTCTCACAGAGGACGTCGTTTCAACAGACTCTTGTAGAGGTAGCCGATAACAGACAACAGGATTCTTGGTGAATAGGGTGTTGAACGTTTTCTAGACTTTAATAGATTAAAATCTTATCCAGGATCTTTCTGAAGTAAGGTTAGCGTACATCAGACATTTATTTGTCACAATTTAAGTCGAGTTTAGATGTTTAAAAGGACGTTTGATTGCTGTGGTCTAGATGTTTATATGAACGCTGTGACAAAGAAAGTAACTAGTGTAAACTAGCTACAGATTAACTGTCACGTTTTTTAATATATATTTGAAGAAACCCTGAAGAAAGAACGGCTTCCACGATGAATCGGGTAAGTTTGGTTTACTTTTATTAACAGTATGCTTAATGTGGTGTATAACATGTCTAGGCCTAGTTATCATCTTTGATTTTCCATATCCCTTCGCTCCATTTGAACAACTGGACAAAATAAACAATGGTGGTAATAAAAACATGTCATATTTTGTCCTTCAGCAAAGTAGCATACTAGCCCAAAGCACACAGATTGATACAAGGCAACGAGAAGCTAAAGTCAGAACCATGGAGAAATAATGAGGCCAAGGTAAAGTTGGTTATATATTCGGACATTCAACAGACATTCGCCAAAAGCCATTTAAAATTGTAAAAATCTATAATTAATTCACCGTTTGTCACAGAGACATCAAACTAGGTATGATTTATTCAATAAATGTCTAGCATACTTTTACAACCTTTGCTTTGAGTAGAAATTCCAGTTTTGATTTGATAGAAATCTACATTTGATAGACTACATGCCTTCAATCAAATCAAAACTGGATTTTTTCCTCAAAACAAAGGTTGTGCATGCGCAAATGTCTGTTGAATGCCCGAATGTGTGAATATAAAACCAATTTTACCTTGGTGAAATAATGAGGCCAACCCTACACCTTGCAGTAGCGGGTGTGTGGGTAAAATCACCAGGGAAGCCAAGACAGAAAAATAGCCATATTACATGTGGTGATAATTGCGTTGTTATAACCTGTTAGTTCATATGCCTTGACACAGCTGAGACAAGAAGACAGTGTCAGAATACATTCAACCACACCTTTGTTACATCATAAAACTAGAGAGCAACATCTGTCCTGTTAAGTTCACAAAAAATGTTGCATGTAACAGTTACATGACCTTCAGAACGGTCAAGCAAGTGAATGTTTTCTGAATACTAAACAACTATTGACTTAGAGTTACCGCAAGTCAAAAAGAAAACTTCAACATCCTCTAATAACCTATGCTTAGTCTACTGCAGTGACAACTAAAAGATATCAAAAACCAGGGGTGCAACTTTCACTAAGGATGGAGTGAACAGTTCTCCACCACATTCTGAAATAGATTTTTTGTCCCCCCTAGTTTTATTATTGGAAGGTGATACTAAATGTGTTAACGGTGTGCTTTAGGACCATGCGTACGCCTCCGAGAGGTCGAGTAGGCTGTTTGTAGTGTTTATCTGACTGGATAAAAAATACATAATAATAATGCCCCCCCACTTCTAAACCAAAGTTGCGCCCCTGCCAAAAAGGATTTAGTCCGAGCATTCTAAAGTTAAATTATGCTTTTCCCTGAACGGTCTAGGACTCATACAGTGCCCACTTTTAGTTCTTGTTGTCCTAGGCTACCTGGCTAAGATGCTTACTCCTGGCCTAGTAATTTCCATTCACGGGCAACGATGCGCCAGGCCAGCTAGTTAATAGCCCCTTTTCAAATGATTACTATTTTTGAGATTTAATTGTGAGATACTCATCTGCATAGCAAAAAACTTAGCTTCCATAAAGTGACCATTTGACTTAAATGTTAGACCAACTTTGTAGATGCAACAATTTTTTATTACATTTGATCATTTATCACTCTCGCGTGCACATTTCTGTCCATTAAGAACCAACGATTTGCTACATTTTTGTAGCATTTCTGACAATGCTAACAACTTTTCAACCAAATCTCAGTTCTATCTAACCTGGTCAGCAACTTGGATGCTTGGCAACAATACAGCTGCTCATAGCTAACATTAGCTTGCTTGTCCACAGTCCAGCAGCTAGCCTCTGTAGCTAGCTAACACCAGTCAGCTGAAATCTGCTAGCTAGCTAACCTACAGGCGAAGAAAGGTAGCTAGCTGTAATTGTTTATGGAAGGTTTGTCACAAAAATAACTTCAGCCATTAGCTAGCTAACGTAAACTCACCCCATTCTGCACAAATGTGCGCAACTGCAGCATTCAAACGAGGCTACAAAGAAAACGAATGGGACTGTAGCGACTGTGTTGGCTTCAAAATCGGGGGTGTGAACTAGGTTTCTATTCAAGCGTTGATCGACATGGTAATGGCTCTATAGTATTGGCGAAAAGTTGAAAAAACGGACCCTCCGTTACATCGTGACGTGTCATGTCGTAACGTACAGCACGCATAAAGCAACTATTTCTGTCTTACAATCTCTTTCCACCAGGTGTAGCACTTCTCTCATCGTTTAAAAACAAGAAATGGACAGTGACGGGGGTAAGGGGAGATACCTAGTCATTTTTTGCGTCATCATTGCATGCGATCATCATTCTCAAAGCAGCTGTTTACTTCTAAGATCACTTTAGCACCGCCCTAAAAATCCGATTCAAATTCGACACAAACCTTCAAATAGGTACAGTGGGGCAAAAAAGTATTTAGTCAGCCACCAATTGTGCAAGTTCCCCCACTTAAAAATATGAGAGAGGCCTGTAATTTTCATCATCATCACACTCCAAACTCCACTATGGCCAAGACCAAAGAGCTGTCAAAGGACATCAGAAACAAAATTGTAGACCTGCACCAGGCTGGGAAGACTGAATCTGCAATAGGTAAGCAGCATGGTTTGTGGGAGCAATTATTAGGAAATGGAAGACATACAAGACCACTGATAATCTCCCTCGATCTGGGGCTCCACGCAAGATCTCACCCCGTGGGGTCAAAATGATCACAAGAACGGTGAGCAAAAATCCCAGAACCACACGGGGGGACCTAGTGAATGACCTGTAGAGAGCTGGGACCAAAGTAACAAAGCCTACCATCAGTAACACACTATGCCGCCAGGGACACCGCCCGGGCAACGAAGGAGTGGCTTCGTAAGAAGCATTTCAAGGTCCTGGAGTGGCCTAGCCAGTCTCCAGATCTCAACCGCATAGAAAATCTTTGGAGGGAGTTGAAAGTCCGTGTTGCCCAGCAACAGCCCCAAAACATCACTGCTCTAGAGGAGATCTGCATGGAGGAATGGGCCAAAATACCAGCAACAGTGTGTGAAAACCTTGTGAAGACTTACAGAAAACATTTGACCTCTGTCATTGCCAACAAAGGGTATATAACAAAGTATTGAGAAACTTTTGTTATTGACCAAAT
The DNA here is from genome assembly GCF_029448725.1 of Salvelinus fontinalis. NCBI lineage: Eukaryota > Metazoa > Chordata > Actinopteri > Salmoniformes > Salmonidae > Salvelinus > Salvelinus fontinalis. The sequence continues at coordinate 89,750,262 of NC_074666.1, forward strand.
ACTTATTTTCCACCATAATTTGCAAATAAATTCATTAAAAATCCTACAATGTGATTTTCTGGAATTTTTTTCTCATTTTGTCTGTCATAGTTGAAGTGTGATGATGATGGAATTTTTTTATTTTTTTTTATTTCACCTTTATTTAACCAGGTAGGCTAGTTGAGAACAAGTTCTCATTTGCAACTGCGACCTGGCCAAGATAAGGCATAGCAGTGTGAACAGACAACAACACAGAGTTACACATGGAGTAAACAATAGACAAGTCAATAACATGGTAGAAAAAAGAGAATCTATATACAATGTGTGCAAAAGGCATGAGGTAGGCAATAAATCGAATAATTACAATTTAGCAGATTAACACTGGAGTGATAAATCATCAGATGATCATGTGCAAGAAGAGATACTGGTGTGCAAAAGAGCAGAAAAGTAAATAAATAAAAGCAGTATGGGGGTGAGGTAGGTAAATTGGGTGGGTAGTTTACAGATGGACTATGTACAGCTGCAGCGATCGGTTAGCTGCTCGGATAGCAGATTTTTAAAGTTGTTGAGGGAGATAAAAGTCTCCAACTTCAGAGATTTTTGCAATTCGTTCCAGTCGCAGGCAGCAGAGAACTGGAAGGAAAGGCGTCCAAATGAGGTTTTGGCTTTAGGGATGATCAGTGAGATACACCTGCTGGAGCGCGTGCTACGGGTGGGTGTAGCCATCGTGACCAGTGAACTGAGATAATGCGGCACTTTGCCTAGCATAGCCTTGTAGATGACCTGGAGCCAGTGGGTCTGACGACGAACATGTAGCGAGGGCCAGCCGACTAGGGCATACAGGTCGCAGTGTGGGTCGTATAAGGTGCTTTAGTAACAAAACGGATGGCACTGTGATAAACTGCATCCAGTTTGCTGAGTAGAGTATTGGAAGCTATTTTGTAGATGACATCGCCGATGTCGAGGATCGGTAGGATAGTCAGTTTTACTAGGGTAAGTTTGGCGGCGTGAGTGAAGGAGGCTTTGTTCCGGAATAGAAAGCCGACTCTAGATTTGATTTTGGATTGGAGATGTTTGATATGAGTCTGGAAGGAGAGTTTGCAGTCTAGCCAGACACCTAGGTACTTATAGATGTCCACATATTCTAGGTCGGAACCGTCCAGGGTGGTGATGCTAGTCGGGCGTGCGGGTGCAGGCAGCGAACGGTTGAAAAGCATGCATTTGGTTTTACTAGCGTTTAAGAGCAGTTGGAGGCCACGGAAGGAGTGTTGTATGGCATTGAAGCTCGTTTGGAGGTTAAAGAGCACAGTGTCCAGGGAAGGGCCGGAAGTATACAGAATGGTGTCGTCTGCGTAGAGGTGGATCAGGGAATCGCCCGCAGCAAGAGCAACATCATTGATGTATACAGAGAAGAGAGTCGGCCCGAGAATTGAACCCTGTGGTACCCCCATAGAGACTGCCAGAGGACCGGACAACATGCCCTCCGATTTGACACACTGAACTCTGTCTGCAAAGTAGTTGGTGAACCAGGCAAGGCAGTCATTAGAAAAACCGAGGCTATTGAGTCTGCCGATAAGAATATGGTGATTGACAGAGTCGAAAGCCTTGGCCGGGTCGATGAAGACGGCTGCACAGTAATGTCTTTTATCGATGGCGGTTATGATATCGTTTAGTACCTTGAGCGTGGCTGAGGTGCACCCGTGACCGGCTCGGAAACCGGATTGCACAGCGGAGAAGGTACGGTGGGATTCGAGATGGTCAGTGATCTGTTTGTTGACTTGGCTTTCGAAGACCTTAGCTAGGCAGGGCAGGATGGATATAGGTCTGTAACAGTTTGGGTCCAGGGTGTCTCCCCCTTTGAAGAGGGGGATGACAGCGGCAGCTTTCCAATCCTTGGGGATCTCAGATGATACGAAGGAGAGGTTGAACAGGCTGGTAATAGGGGGTGCGACAATGGCAGCGGACAGTTTCAGAAATAGGGGGCCCAGATTGTCAAGCCCAGCTGATTTGTATGGGTCCAGGTTTTCCAGCTCTTTCAGAACATCTGCTATCTGGATATGGGTAAAGGAGAAGCTGGGGAGGCTTGGGCGAGTAGCAGCGGGGGGGGAGGGGCTGTTGGCCAAGGTTGGAGTCGCCAGGTGGAAGGCATGGCCAGCCATTGAGAAATGTTTGTTGAAGTTTTCGAATATCACGGACTTATCAGTGGTGACCGTGTTATCTAGCCTCAGTGCAGTGGGCAGCTGGGAGGAGGTGCTCTTGTTTTCCATGGACTTTACAGTATCCCAGAACTTTTTGGAGTTAGAGCTACAGGATGCAAATTTCTGCTTGAAAAAGCTGGCCTTTGCTTTCCTGACTGACTGCGTGTATTGGTTCCTGACTTCCCTGAACAGTTGCATATCACGGGGGCTCTTCGATGCTATTGCAGTTCGCCACAGGATGTTTTTGTGCTGGTCGAGGGCAGTCAGGTCTGGAGTGAACCAAGGGCTATATCTGTTCTTGGTTCTGCATTTTTTGAACGGAGCATGCTTGTCTAATATGGTGAGGAAGTAACTTTTAAAGAATGACCAGGCATCCTCAACTGACGGGATGAGGTCAATATCCTTCCAGGGTACCCGGGCCAGGTCGATTAGAAAGGCCTGCTCGCAGAAGTGTTTCAGGGAGCGTTTGACAGTGATGAGGGGTGGTCGTTTGACCGTGGACCCGTGGCGGATACAGGCAATGAGGCAGTGATCGCTGAGATCTTGATTGAAGACAGCAGAGGTGTATTTGGAGGGCAAGTTGGTCAGGATAATGTCTATTAGGGTGCCCATGTTTACGGATTTAGGGTTGTACCTGGTGGGTTCCTTGATGATTTGTGTGAGATTGAGGGCATCAAGCTTAGATTGTAGGACTGCCGGGGTGTTAAGCATATCCCAGTTTAGGTCACCTAACAGAACAAACTCTGAAGCTAGATGGGGAGCGATCAATTCACAGATGGTGTCCAGGGCACAGCTGGGAGCTGAGGGGGGTCGGTAGCAGGCGGCAACAGTGAGAGACTTATTTCTGGAGAGATTAATTTTTAAAATTAGAAGTTCGAACTGTTTGGGCATAGACTTGGAAAGTATGACAGAACTTTGCAGGCTATCTCTGCAGTAGATTGCAACTCCTCCCCCTTTGGCAGTTCTATCTTGACGGAAAGTGTTATAGTTGGGTATGGAAATCTCAGAGTTTTTGGTGGCCTTCCTAAGCCAGGATTCAGACACGGCAAGGACATCAGGGTTGGCAGAGTGTGCTAAAGCGGTGAGTAAGGCAAACTTGGGGAGGAGGCTTCTGATGTTGACATGCATGAGGCCAAGGCTTTTTCGATCACAGAAGTCAACAAATGAGGGTGACTGGGGACATGCAGGGCCTGGGTTTATCTCCACATCACCCGAGGAACAGAGGAGTAGTAGGATGAGGGTGCGGCTAAAGGCTATCAAAACTGGTCGCCTAGAGCGTTGGGGACAAGGAATAAAAGGAGCAGATTTATGGGCGTGGTAGAATAGATTCTGGGCATAATGTGCAGACCAGGGTATGGTGGGGCACTGGTACAGCGGAGGCAAGCCCAGGCACTGGGTGATGATAAGAGAGGTTGTATCTCTGGACATGCTGGTCTCAATGGGTGAGGTCACCGCATGTGTGGGGGGTGGGACAAAGGAGGTATCAGAGGTACGGAGAGTGGAACTACGGGGTCCATTGCAAACCAAAACAATGATAACTAGCCTGAACAACAGTATGTAAGGCATATTGATATTAGAGAGAGACATACAATAAGGCATAAAGTGATTGCAGGTCATGATTGGGAGAGCTAGCTAAAGCAGCAGGTGAAATAACAGCAGCTAGTCAGCTAACACAGCAACAGAAGGTAAAAATGGCGACGACTGGGCAGAGAGGGTCGGATTAACTACACACAGAGTTAAAGCACAGAGCCGACAGATAAAACACAAATAAACAGAATGGAGTACCGTGAATTAATGGACAGTCAAGCAGGCATCAGCTATGTAGCCAAGTGATCATAGTGTCCAGGGGGCAGCCGTAGATGGAGTAGTGAGGCCTCCACTAAGCTAGCACGCGTTTAAAGTTAGTAGCCCGGGGGGGTGGTCTGCTCAGACGGAGGGGGTCTGCTCAGACGGAGGCCGGTTGAGGGCACCGGTTGAGGGCACGTCTGCAAACCAGACGTGGTCGTGTCGACAGAGAATCCAAGCCGGATAGCGATGGCGAAAGAGAGGTTGTGAATTGTAGAATTGTGTTTGCTAACTGGTGCTAGCTTCCTGGCTGCGCTAGCTGCAAGATAAGCTAGCAGTTAGCAGACCGGGGCAGGCAAGTTAGCCTTTGGGGGACGTCGCGATGGGGGGGAAGTCTGTTTTTGCCTCTTCGTGCGGTGACGTCGATAGACCAGTCGTGGAATTAGTAGGGTTCCAGGTAGCTCTAGGTAGCTAACAGGCCTAGTAGGTTAGCAGAATGGGCCTTCAGCGGGCGTCACGCCTGAGGGGCCTGTTGGAGTCCCCGGGCAGATTATGTCGGTATTCCAGTCGTAGAGGATAGGCGGGGTTCCGTGCTCCGTACCGGCAGTAAATGGGTCCGGGTCTTGTAGCCCAGGAGTGGGCTTCAGTGGTAGCACAGGAGCCCTAGCCAATTAGCTTCAGGCTAATTGGTGCCTGCTCCGGTGCCTGCTCCGGGATGGAAACGCTAGCCAGGAGTGGTCACCCGGGATTGTGGTTAGCTAGTTGCGAAGATCCAGATGAAAATGTTCAGAGTTTGCGGTAGGAATCCGGGGATATGGAGAGAAATAGGTCCGTTATGCTCTGGTTTTAGTCACGTTGTTCGAACTAGCGAGAGCTTTCCGAGCTAAAGGTTAGCTGATGACCGCTAGCAATGGTTTGCTAACTGATAGCTGGTAGGCAGTTAGCTGGCTATCTTCAGTAGATGGATTCCAGATCAGAAGTAAATAGAAATACTTTAGAAAAAAGCAGATCCACGCCACATTGGGTGAGGGGGGTTGCAGGAGAGTATTTAGAAGTTGAGGTTTAAGAAAGTATTTTTAAAAGATATGCGAAGAAAAAGATGTAAAAAGATATATACAAGGGACACGGGACACGACAGGACAAAGACGTCTACACTGCTACGCCGTCTTGGAAGAACCTTGGAAGAACAAAGTATTGAGAAACTTTTGTTATTGACCAAATACTTATTTTCCACCATAATTTGCAAATAAATTCATAAAAAATCCTACAATGTGATTTTCTGGAATTTTTTTCTCATTTTGTCTGTCATAGTTGAAGTGTGATGATGATGGAAATTACAGGCCTCTCATCTTTTTAAGTGGGAGAACTTGCACAATTGGTGGCTGACTAAATACTTTTTTGCCCCACTGTATGTAATGACACATTATATAAACTCTTTGTAGTGTTTTTTTTACATTTTAGAGACGATAAGGTGATAAGTTGGACAGATCGAGGGGCAAAAAAGCCATTTTCCCACACAACATCTCTCCTTCTCACTATCACGCATTAGTCTCGCTTCCCCACCCGCCATTTAAACAAAATACCCGACGCGGCTCATTGTCTTCTTGAATTATGCAGAAACGGGCAGCGTTTAGGTCATGAAATTGATTCTGTTGGAAAGGGGAGAAATTGTGCTTTACAATGGTATTGACATTACAGTTGATCAGGAAGTATTACGTTTTTTGGGCGCTAAAATAAGGTCAATTGTACGGACCAAGGCGATGTACAAAAGTCAGTGAGTTTACGTTAGCTAGTTAGAACCAGACAACAATAGCTGACATCAACACAGAAGTTGGCTAACGATAGCTAGTTCACATCCAAATGACAGTCCTATATTGTTGCACAAAACATGGCTACATCAGTTCAAAACCAAATTGTCACGGTGCTACCTTACAATGCATGCAATGCAAGGGACTTTTGCAACACTTGCTAGCTACTCCATAGTCCAAGCTATATTTAGAGCTAGCCATATTTCACTGTCAGACAGGACACAACTCTAACTGTAGCTGAGAAAACAAATACATGTAAACAGCACGTTGTGCACTGCAGTGATCAGATGCATGCTGGCTAGCATCAGGAAAAACTCACAAATTTCAAACATTCAGAATAAATTCCAGTATGCTTCTTCTCCTGTCCTCTTGAAATTGTAATACAAATCTGTTTAGATCAACAGTGGCCAAACTAACAACTCTGCCAGGTGACTGGCTTCATTGAACGTCTTATTTTACAGCTTCGATCTGGATATTTGTCAACAACTCTGCCATGCACGGCCATTCCAGTGGTGCGGCGCTAGGGGTGGTAGCTAATGCCGGCAAGAAAATATGTTATGAAATATATATATTTTTTTTTATGACATGTATTGGGGAGGCACGTAGCCTAGTGGTTCGAGCGTTCGGCCTATAACCGAAAGGCTGCTGGATCGAATCCCCGAGCTGACATGGTCAAAATCTGTCGTTCTGCCCCTGAACAAGGCAGTTAACCCACCGTTCCCCGGTAGGCCATCATTGTAAATAAGAATTTGTTATTAACTTACTTTCCTAGTTAAATTAAAAGTAATCATTAAATTGCTAAAACAAAGGTTTACTACAAGACAAAACCATATGGTCAATTAATCATGATGGTCCTGTAAGTATTAAAGCAGAGCTATACACTGAACAAAATATAAATGTAACATGTAAAGTGTTGGTCACATGTTTCATGAGCTGAAATAAAAGATCCCAGAAATGTTCCATATGCTCAAAAAGCTTATTTCTATAAAAATGTTTTGTACAAATTTGTTGCATTTCTTTACATCCCTGTTAGTGAGCATTTCTCTGTTGCAAGATAATCCATCCACCTAACAGGTGTGGCATATCAAAAAGCTGATTAAACAGCATATTCATTACACAGGTGCACCTTGTGCTGGGGACAATTAAATGGCCACTCTAAAATGTGCAGTTTTGTCACACAACACAATGCCACATATGTCTCCAAGTATAATTGGCGTGCTGACTACAAGAATGTCCACCAGAGCTGTTGGCAGAAAATGTATTGTTCATTTCTCTACCATATGCCAACTTCAACTACATTTTAGAGAATTTGGCAGTACGTCCAACCAGGCCTCACAATCGCAGACCATATGTATGGTATCGAGTGGGCGAGCGGTTTGCTGGTGTCAACATTGTGAACAGAGTGCCCCATGGTGGCGTTATGGTATGGGCAGGCATAAGCTACGGACAACGAACACCATTGCATTTTATCGATTGGCAATTTGAAATCACAAAAATACCGCAACGAAATCTTGAGGCCCATTTTTTTTAAAGGTAGCTGTAACTAACAGATGCATATCTGTATTCCCAGTTTTGTGAAATCCACAGATTAAGGCCTAATGAAGTTATTTCAATTGACTGATTTCCTCATAAGAAGAGAAATATATTCAATTGTTTCATGTTGCGTTTTATATATAATAAAAAAGAAATCCTCAAAAGTTAGTGGAATGGGATTAGTGTGGCGTGTGATGAATTCTTGTAGGTGGTAAAAATCACATTGTGGTTAAGAATCACCTCTTCTAAGAGTCTGAATTGGGCTCTTTGAGAATGTTTGGCTCATAAGCAACCTGCATAATCATTGTTTGAAGTACAATAGTCCAACATAGCTACTGTAGTAGGTCAAAGCTGTGTGCTGGAAAACCTTTGTAGAGCATGGGTGTAGGGATTGTGGTGCTCATGGGAATTTATGGGATTTGGAATGGGAATTTATTTTTTCAGCTTCAAACCAATGCCTACTTTTCACTTAAAATGTTGTTTTTCATTTTTCATTCTTACTATAAGAATGAATACTAAATTGCATAGTGACTGTAAAATAAGCTACATTAAAGGCAGACTCAGCTAAATGATGCCACAAGCAGCACTGCAGATATTGCAATGAGCAAGATGCAAGACTTCGCTCTCACACTCACACACAGTATCTGCGCATGTGCAAAGGCTATGCTTCTTGCTGTTCCAGCATGGTAGCCATGGGACTAAAACAGTGGAGAAGTTTAGCCTCGCGGTTCAACGTTCTTGGTTATTGCGGAAATAAAATAAAATGTTATTGGTCACATACACATGGTTAGCAGATGTTAATGTGAGTGTAGCGAAATGCTTGTGCTTCAAATTTCGACAATGCAGTAATATCTAACAAGTAATCTAACAAATTCACAACAACTACCGTATACACACAAATGTAAAGGGATGAATAAGAATATGTACATATAAATATATGGATGAGCGATGGCCGTGCGGCATAGGCAAGATGCAGTAGATGGTATAGAATACAGTATATACATACAAGATGAGTAATGAAAGATATGTAAACATTATTAAAGTGCCGTTATTTAAAGTGACTAGTTATACCTTTATTAAGTCCATGTTATTGACTCACTATGCTGTTTACTTTGTGCATTTAGCCTACGTCATATCACTGAGACTACCTTTAAACTCAGAATATGCTATTCTGTTCTTTTGAATGTTGTGTTTCCTAATTCCTGCCTAAAGATATATTAGACTATGTAAAATTACAAAACTACAAAATGCGTCATTGTTGGATTCTTCTAGTGTAGGCCTACCTCAAGTCCCGGCAGTGTGTCATGTTCTGACCTTTATTTCCTTTGTTGTGTCTTTATTTAGTATGGTCAGGGCGTGAGTTGGGGTGGGCAGTCTATGTGTGTTTTTCTATGTTGGGGTTTTGTGTTCGGCCTGGTATGATTCTCAATCAGAGGCAGCTGTCAATTGTTGTCCCTGATTGAGAATCATACTTAGGTAGCCTGGGTTTCACTTTTGGTTTGTGGGTGTTTGTTTCCTGTGTCTTTGTGTATGTCACTAGACAGGACTGTTTCGTTTCGGTTTATTCTCGTTTATCGTTATTTTGTTGTTTTGTTCGAGTATTTCGGTTTTCATTAAAAGGAATATGAATACTCACCACGCTGCAGTTTGGTCCTCCTCTCTTTCTCCTAATGACGAGCGTTGCACAGTGTGTTAACTTAATTTAAACTATTACACTTAATAAATTACTTTCTAAATAAATACCCTGTTCCTTCCCCCACCAGCAGTGCAGCTACCAGATCAGGGGTCCCCTCAAGGAGGTATACTGACAGACAGCTGTAGGATACATTGCTTTATAAAATAAGCAACGACCACCTAGACCAATTCCAGGATTTAATTTAATCATATAAATTTGCCATGTTTTGTAGTGTTAAATAATGCTTATAGTGTTAAATAATGGTATGTCTACATCATATTTCTTTGTATTTTATTGATTCATCTGCAGGAACAATCGAACCCATGGCCCTCACGCTAGCTCCGCCTCCACCTAGATACTATGTTAAGGAATCCCTAATTATCTTTCCGTCCTCCCTAAGTGTGCACTTGTTCATTTTCCTTCACTCCCACTAGCCCAATCCAATGGTACAGTTTCACAACTCGAAGCACAAAATATGTTTCAAAACACTTAGGCCATTTTCAATTGATTACTTTTGAAAAGATTTCCTGTCATTTGTTAATACATTTAACAATAATTTTATCAAACTGCTAAAAATTGATCTACAAAACCAAAATTATAGTGTCAAGTTTACGTACAGTATATATATATAAAAATGAAATTTGAAATGATGGTGTGGTGTACAATGCACTGCTAAAATTCTTGGGGGGTAAATTACTTTATTCCACTCATTATCTGAATGTTGATGATTTTAGATGAGGATGATGTTACAGTAACAAGTTACATAGAAAAGTGGATCTTGAACAATGTTGCATGGGGCAGAAATCTCACCAGGCTACACCAATACATTTTTACTGTAGGCTTCTGCTACATGCCACAATACCCCTATATATGATGGTTACTTCTATGTATGTACTGTATAAGAATACTGAAACTATGAGACTGACATTTTTCTCAAAATGCTGCAAGTTGGATAATTAGCAGCAGTAGTTCTGTTGTTTTAGGTTTTGTATCACAGGTTATTTGAATCAATCATGATTTCGCAGGTGTTACCATCTTTCACATTTCGGAAGGGGAGGGGACATTCGGCCCGTATCTTGAAAGAGGGGTTGGAGCTTCTCATTCAGGTTCTTCTCCTTGTTCTACCATCTCTTAATCTCTCCACTTATGAACCCAGAACTTAAGCGAGCAGTTGACTAATTACATGACACTTAACCCAGAATTAAACTAAGATTAACTTGGGTGAAAGATGTTCAACTCCAATGAATGCTCAATCAAACATTCTGAACATAAGACAGGGCATTACAAGTGTTATCAGTTTTGACATTTTGTAAAAACAAATATACCACTTCCATCTGAAAGATTTGTCAAAGTGATTGAAAATGTTGTGGAAAGTAGTGATCAGTGACACACTTCAGGAGAAATGCGATATTACAAGTATGCACCAATCAATCAGAGATTTACACTAAAGTAATCAAATGTTTGGTCTAATGATATTCTATGTACTTTACTTCCTGTGGTCACCAGGACAGAGCTAGCCCGTCCTCCTCCACTCTGCCGGCGTCTCCGTGTCACAACTCTCCCGGTAGCGCCTTACTGCTGGATCTGAAGAGGGTGTCTGTGTGGCTGGTCGACTGCAGGAAAACACCAGGGCAGAGTGGAACTGTGAGAGAAGGACACGAGGAGGAGGGAGATTTGATTTCATCAAGTAAGAACAATGGGGGGGTGGATGAGACTACAATCTGATTCTGTAACCTCTGTTAATTGATTTATAAACAGTATACACTCAGTGGCCAGCAAATTGTCAATCCAGTTTGGTGAACGGAGGGGAGTGTACTTAATAAACTGGTCACTGAGTGTATATTGATAAGGGCAGCAGGTATGTTAGTGGTTAAGAGCGTTGGGCCACTAATAAAGGTTGCTGGTACGAATCGCTGGGTCGACTTAGGTGAAAAATCTGTCTGTGCCCTTGAGCAAGGTACTTAACCCTAATTGCTCCTGTAAGTTGCGCTGGAGAAGAGTCTGCTATATAACAAACACATTTTATTTTTAATTATAGTATTTGTTTATGGACCCATATCTCCAAAACAGTTATTCAATGTCTTTGTTTCGCAGGGGACAGCACTAACCATTCTCTCAGTTGGAGGGGCTTGTCATCTGTGGAGCCTCAACAACATCGTATTGCTGACGAGACAGAGAAGTGTCTCTATCAATCAGAACACCCCAAGAAACACCTGCAGAGATGTATAGGGAAGAAACCTCAATACTGCTGCTCTGACTGTAGGAAGAGTTTCACTAGCAGGAGTGACTTCATTATTCACCAGTGGATTCACACCCGAGAGAAACCGTACTGCTGCTCTCAGTGCGGGAAGAGTTTCACTGCTTCTAACGCCTTCCAATCTCATCTGCAAATTCATGCAGGGGAGAGGCCTTACCCTTGCCTTGATTGTGAAAAGAGCTTCAATCAGTCAAGCAACCTGACTACACACCAGCTAACACAAACTGGAGAGAAGCCTTATAGCTGTGATCAGTGTGGAAAAAGCTTTGCTGTAGCTTCCACCCTGAGTAGACACCAGGTTACACACACTGGAGAGAAGCCTTATAGCTGTGATCAGTGTGGGAAAAGCTTTGCTGTAGTTTCCTCCCTGATTAGACACCATCGAACACACACTGGAGAGAAGCCTTATAGCTGTTATCAGTGTGGAAAGAGCTTTGCTGTATCAGAAAAACTAACTATACACCAGCGAACACACACAGGAGAGAAGCCTTATAGCTGTGATCAGTGTGGGAAGAGCTTTGCTGTAGTTTCCTCCCTGATTAGACACCATCGAACACACACTGGGGAGAAGCCTTATAGCTGTTATCAGTGTGGAAAGAGCTTTGCTCTATCAGAAAAACTAACTATACACCAGCGAACACACACAGGTGAGAAGCCTTATCGCTGTGATCAGTGTGGGAAGAGCTTTGCTGTAGCTTCCACCCTGAATAGACACCAGCTAACACACAGTGGAGAGAAGCCTTATAGCTGTGATCAGTGTGGGAAGAGCTTTGCTGTAGTTTCCTCCCTGATTAGACACCATCAAACACACACTGGAGAGAAAACGTATGTCTGTTTATGTGGGAAGAGCTTTGCTCTAGCTTCCACCCTGACTACACACCAGCGAACACACACTGGAGAGAAGCCCTATAGCTGTTATCAGTGTGGCAAGAGCTTCAGTCAATCAGTACACCTGAATACACACCTGCGAACACACACAGGAGAGAAACCTTATACCTGTGATCAGTGTGGCAAGAGCTTCAGTCAATCAGTACACCTGAATACACACCTGCGAACACACACAGGAGAGAAGCCTTACACCTGTGATCATTGTGGAAAGAGCTTTAGTCAATCATTAAACCTGAAAACACACCAGCTAACACACACAGGAGAGAAACATTAGATAGACATACAGTACCAGTCAAAAGTTTGGACACACCTACATTCCAGGGTTTTTCTTAATTTTTTGTATTTTCTACATTGTAGAATAATAGTGAAGACATCATAACTATTGACATAACACATATGGAATTATGTAGTAACCAAGAAAAGTGTTAAAAAATTCAAAATATATGTTATATTCTTCAAAATAGCCACCCTTTGCCTTGATGACAGCTTTACACACTCTTGGCATTCTCTCAACCAGCTTCATGTCACCTGGAATGCATTTCAATTAACAGGTGCCTTGTTAGAAGTTAATTTGTTGTATTTCTTTCCTTCTTAATGCCTTTGAGCCAATCAGTTGTGTTGTGACATGGTAGGGGTGGTATTCAGAAGATGCCCTATTTGGTAAAAGACCAAGTTCATATTAGGGCAAGAACAGCTCAAATAAGGAAAGAGAAACAACAGTACATCATTACTTTAAGACATGGCCAGTCAATATGGAATATTTCAAGAACTTTGAAAGTTCGCAAAAACTTGCGCTTAACTCTGATTGATTTTGACTGGTCTAATGTCCATTGCTCGTGTTTCTTGGCCCAAGCAAGTCTGTTCATCCTATTGGTGTCCTTTATTAGTGGTTTCTTTGCAGCATTTCGCCCATGGCCTGATTTCACGCAGTCTCCACTGAACAGAGAAGTTTAAATTTAAAGGTTTAAATAAAAAATACAAATACAAAAACAGTTGATGTTGAGATGTGTCTGTTACTTGAACTCTGTGAAGCATTTATTTGGGCTATAATTTCTGAGGCTGGTAACTCTAATGAGCTTATGCTCTGCAACAGAGGTCACTCTGGGTCTTCCTTTCCTGTGGCGGTCCTCATGAGAGCGCTCATCATAGTGCTTGGTGGTTTTTGCGACAGACCGTATACACTTTTCTTATTTGAGCTGTTCTTGCCATAATATGGACTTGGTATTTTACCATATAGGGCTATCTTTTGAATACCACGCCTGCCTTGTCACAACACAACTGATTGGCTCAAACGCATCCAGGTGACTACCTCATGAAACTGGTTGAGAGAATGCCAAGAGTGTGCAAAGCTTTCATCAAGGTAAAGGGTTGCTACTTTGAACAATCTCAAATATATTTGGATTTCTTTAACACTTTCTTTGGTTACTACATGATTCCATATGTGTTATTTCATAGTTTTGATGTCTTCTTGTTAAGATGGTGCCGAAGAGGATGGCTGACGTTTTACATGCCCGTAACCAATTGGGCTATTTTGTAATTTTTTTGCATTGTTCGTAACTTATTTTTTAAACTTATTTTGTACATAATGTTGCTTCTACCGTCTCTTAGAGCGTCTGCTAAATGACTTAAATGTAAATGTTATGACCAAAAAATAACTTCTGGACATCAGAACTGGGATTACCCACCACGAACTGGAAAAAGCTTTTTCCTTTAACAAGTCACACAAGAAAGATATACTGCTCTCCCGGGAACAGGCCCAGATCCCCGTCATTTGCGTGAAGAAAAGAAGGAGGAAAAGAGGACGCATAACGGGGTGCCTTTTAAGAATCTGTAGGGAAGCGAGTAAACTTCCACTGCGATCAATTCTACTTGCTGACATGCAATCATTGGAAAATAAAATTGATGTCCTACGATTATCCTACCGACAGGACATTAAGAACTGTAATATCTTATGTTTCACCGAGTCGTGGCTGAACGACAACACAGATAATATAGAGCTGGAGGGATTTTCAATGCACCGGCAGAACAGAGAAGCTACGTCTGGTAAGACGAGGGGTGGTGGTGTGTGTCTTTTTGTCAACAGCTGGTGCGTGATGTCTAATATTAAAAAATCTCGAGGTATTGCTCGCCTGAGGTAGAGTACCTTATGATAAGCTGTAGACCACACTATCTACAAAGAGAGTTCTCATCTATATTATTCGTAGCCATCTATTTACCACCACAGACCAATGCTGGCACAAAGACCGCAAAAAATCAACTCTATAAGGCCATAAGCAAACAAGAAAATGCTCACCCAGAAGCGACGCTCCTATTGGCCAGGGACTTTAATGCAGGCAAACTTAAATCAGTTTGACCAAATTTTTACCAGCATGTCACGTGCAACCAGAGGGAAAAAAACTCTAGACCACCTTTACTTCACACACAGATGCGTACAAAGCTCTCACCCGCCCTCCATTTGGCAAATCTGACCATAATCATATCCTCCTGATTATATCCTCCTGATTCCTGCTTACAAGCAAAAACTAAAGCAGGATGTACTAGTGACTCGCTCAATACAGAGGTGGTCAGGTGACGCAGATGCTACGCTACAGGACTGTTTTGCTAGCACAGACTGGAATATGTTCCAGGATTCATCCAATGGCATTGAGGAGTATACCACCTCAGTTATCAGCTTCATCAATAAGTGCATCGACGACGTCGTCCCCACAGTGACTGTACGTACATATCCGAACCAGAAGCCATGGATTACAGGCAACATCCGAATCGAGCTAAAGGCTAGAGCTGCCGCTTTCAAGGAGCAGGACGCTAATCCGGACGCCTATAAGAAATCCAGTGATGCCCTCAGACGAACCATCAAACAATCAAAGTGTCAATACAGGATTAAGATTGAATCCTACTACACCGGCTCTGACGCTCGTCGGATGTGGCAGGTCTTGAAAACTATTACGTACTACAAATGGAAACCCAGATGCGAGCTGCCCAGTGACGCAAGCCTAACAGATGAGCTAAATGCTTTTTAGTGCTCGCTTCGAGGCAAGCAACACTGAAGCATGCATTAGAGCACCAGCTGTTCTGGATGACTGTGTGAAAACGCTCTCGGTAGCTGATGTGAGCAAGACCTTTAAACAGGTCAACATTCACAAAACCGCGGGGCCAGATTAATTACCAGGACGTGTACTCAAAGCATGCGTGGACCAACTGGCAAGTGTCTTCACTGACATTTTCATCCTCTCCCTGACTGAGTCTGTAATACCTACATGTTTCAAGCAGGCCACCATAGTACCTGTGCCCAAGGAAGCAAAGGTAACCTACCTAAATTATTACCACCCCGTAGAACTCACATCGGTAGCTATGAAGTGCTTTGAAAGGCTGGTCATGGCTCACATCAACAGCATCCTCCTGGATACCCTAGACCCACTCCAATTCGCATATTGTACAAACAGATCCACAGATGATGCAATCTCAATCGTACTCCACACTGCCTTTTCCCACCTGGACAAAAGGAACACCTATGTGAGAATGCTGTTCATTGACAACACCATATTGCCCATGAAGCTCATCACTAAGCTAAGGTTGCTGGGACTAAACACCTCCCTCTGCAACTGGATCCTGGACTTCCTGATGTGCTAACCCCAGGTGGTAAGGGTAGGCAACAACACGTCCGCCACCCTGATCCTCAACACAGGGGCCCCTCAGGGGTGTGTACTTAGTCCCCTCCTGTACTCCCTGTTCTTCCACGACTGCGTGGTCAAACATGACTCCAACACCATCATTAAGTTTGCTGACGACACAACAGTGGTAGTCCTGATCAACGATGAGACAGCCTATAGGGAGGAGGTCAAAGAACTGGCAGTGTGGTGCCAGGACAACAACTTCTCCCACAATGTGAGCAAGACAAAGTAGCTGATCGTGGACTACAGGAAAAGGAGGGCCGAACAGGCCCCCATTAACATCAACGGGGCTGTAGTGGAGCGGGTTGAGAGTTTCAAGTTCCTTGGTGTCCACAACACCAACGATCAATCATGATCCAAACACACCAAGACAGTCGTGAAGATGGCACGACAAATCCTATTCCCCTCAGGAGACTGAAAAGATTTGGCATGGGTCCTCAGATCCTCAAAAGGTTCTATAGCTGCACCATCGAGAGCATCCTGAACTGTTGCATCACCACGTGGTATTGCAACTGCTCAGCATCTGACCGTAAGGCGCTACAGAGGGTAGTGCGTACGGCCCAGTACATCAATGGGGCCAAGCTTCCTGCCATCCAGAACCTATATAATAGGTGGTGTCAGAGGAAAGCCCATAAAATTGTCAGACTCCAGTCATCCAAGTCATAAACTATTTTCTCTGCTACAGCACGGCAAGCGGTTCCGGAGTGCCAAGTCTAGGACCAAAAGGCTCCTTAACAGCTTCTACCCCCAAGCCGTAAGGCTGCTGAACAATTAATCAAATAGCCACTGGACTATGACATTGACCCCCCCCCCCCCCCCCCTCTTATTTGTTTTGTACACTGATGCTACTCGCTGTTTATTATCTATGCATAGTCACTTCACCCCTACCTACGTGTACAAATTACCTCTAACCTGCACCCCCGCACACTGACTCGGTACTGGTACCCCCTTTATATAGCCTCGTTATTGTAATGTTATTGTGTTACTTTTTATAAATTTTTACTTTAGTCCATTTGTTAAATATTTTCTTAACTCTTCTTGAACTGCACTGTTGGTTAAGGGCTTGTAAGTAAGCATTTGATGGCAAGGTCTGCACTTGTTTTTGGCGCATGTGACAAATCAAGTTTGATTTGATTCTCTATTATTCTACAATGTAGAAAATTGTTTAAAAAAAATTAATTTGAATGGGTAGTTTGACTGGTACTGTATGTGGGAAGAGCTTAGTTCATTTAGGGCCAATGAGAAAACACCAGAAAACAAAAACGTGCCGTATTTCCTCTCCCTCCTCTCTGTCACCGGTTCCAGATCCCTAAATAAAGGATCAATAGAAAACATCTAGTGAACAGTCATATCCATCTCCCATACTTAAACAGTTGATTTAGTCTGATCACCATGGTAACCTCTGTGCAGCATAATATGCAGCTCTGATCTAGGATCAGGTCTCCCCTGTGTCTATGTAATATCACACATTTGTGATTTGAGTGGATAAATGTTATCATAGAAGATGTCCCAGTGAACCTGTATAGGGGGGGGGGGGGGGTTGATAATTGTATATCTTCTTTCATATACTCATGATACTATTGTCATTAAATGTCATGAGGAATAATGTTTCAACAATAGGTGTATATTCAATTGATCAATACATTCAATCGATTGTATTCTAAACATGAATATATCACTTCAATGTTATATTTTTATTATAATAATAAACAAATCTAAATTGATTTATGTTCCTAAAACTAATCAATAATACATTGGATAATAATATCCATGAGTTCAAGGCAAGAACTATGCATGCTGTGTCTTGTAACAACGGTTAATGTAATAACTTTTAGATTGATGTAATAAAACCGGTAAATGTAATATCTTGTTGGGTAATATGATAAAATGTTGAATTGTTATAGTATGACTTTTTCCATTTAATGTAATAGGTTACATTATCAGGTGAGTAACAACTTTTGTGATGAATAAAGTAATAACTTCAACCGATCATGTAATAACACCGAAATCAATGTTTTATGTGTTACTTCACTAATGTTAATGCACATACCACCCTCCACCAAACTGACACACACAAATCTAGCGCAGCGGTAATCAGTCTGGTATTTACGAGGCTAACCTCAGCCAATAAAAATATCTGGACTCTCGAAGAGAACCTTGTAAAGTGATGTTAGGATATATACAGTTGAAGTCGGAAGGTTACATGCACTTAGATTGGAGTCATTAAAACTAGTTTTTCAACCACTCCACAAATTTGTTGTTAAAGTATAGTTTTGGCAAGTCAGTTAGGACATCTACTTTGTGCATGACACAAGCCATTTTTCCAACAATTGTTTACAGACAGATTATTTCACTTATAATTCACTGTACCACAATTCTAGTAGATCAGAAGTTTACATACACTAAGTTGACTATGCCTTTAAACAGATTGGAAAATTCCAGAAAATTATGTCATGGCTTTAGAAGCTTCTGATAGGCTAATTGACATAATTTGAGTCAATTGGATGTGTACCTGTGGATGTATTTCAAGAACCTACCTTCAAACTTAGATTGATTGTAGACCTCCACATGTCTGGTTCATAATTGGGAGCAATTTACAAATGCCTGAAGGTACCATGTTCATCTGTACAAACAATAGTGGGCAAGTATAAACACCATGGGACCACGCAGCCGTCATACCGCTCAGGAAGGAGACGCATTCTGTCTCCTAGAGATGAATGTACTTTGGTGCGAAAAAGTGCAAATCAATCCCAGAACAACAGCAAAGGACCTCGTGAAGATGCTGGAGGAAACGGGTACAAAAGTATCTATATCCACAGTAAAACGAGTCCTATATCGACATAACCTGAAAGGCAGCTCAGCAAGGAAGAAGCCACTGCTCCAAAACCGCCATAAAATAGCCAGACTACGGTTTGCAACTGTACATGAGGACAAAGATCGTACTTTTTGGAGAAATGTCGTCTGGTCTGATGAAACAAAAATAGAACTGTTTGGCCATAATGTCCATCGTTATGTTTGGAGGAAAAAGGGGGAGGCTTGCAAGCCGAAGGTCACCATCCCAACCGTGAAGCACCAGGGTGGAAGCATCATGTTGTGGGGGTGCTTTGCTGCAGGAGGGACTGGTGTACTTCACAAAATAGATGGCATCACGAGGAAGGAAAATTATGTGGATATATTGAAGCAACATCTCAAGACATCAGTCAGGAAGTTAAAGCTTGGTCGCAAATGGGTCTTCCAAATGGACAATGACCCCAAGCATACTTCCAAAGTTGTGGCAAAATGGCTTAAGGACAACAAAGTCAAGGTATTGGAGTGGCCATCACAAAGCCTTGACCTCAATCCTATAGAACATTTGTGGGCTGAACTGAAAAAGCATGTGCGAGCAAGGAGGCCTACAAACCTGACTCAGTTACACCAGCTCTGTCAGGAGGAATGGGACAAAATTCACCCAACTTATAGTGGGAAGCTTGTGGAAGGCTACCCAAAAAGTTTGACCCAAGTTAAACGATTTAAAGACAATGCTACCAAATACTAATTGAGTGTATGTAAACTTCTGACCCACTGGGAATATGATGAAAGAAATAAATGCTGAAATAAATCATTATCTCTACTATTATTCTGACATTTCACATTCTTAAAATAAAGTGGTGATCCTAACTGACCTAAAACAGGGAAATGTTACTAGGATTAAATGTCAGGAATTGTGAAAAACTGTTGAAATATTTTTGGCTACGGTGTATGTAAACTTCCGACTTCAACTGTAAGTTATCCTGTATGAGCTTTTGTACCGAATACATTACGTTGTTACAGGTGTCAACCTTATTGGGCATGTGGCAGCAGTATGTAGGAGGGAGGTTCCTAGATGTGAGAAGTGTGCAGAAGGGCATGAGACAAAGGAATGTGTAGCATTGGGGGAAGTAGTGGTATGTGTTAATTGTAGGGGTGCCCATGGGCACTGGGGATCAGAAATGTCCCGTGCGAGAGAAGCAGGTTGAGGTTTCCAGGGTTAGAGTAGTGCAGAAGTTGTCATATGCTGAGGCAGTGAAGAAAGTAGAGGAAGATGGGTCAAGGGGGAGGGATCCAGAGAGGAGTGGTGTGAGTAGTAGATCTGTACCAGCACAGAGGGATAAACCAACAAGTGATATATGTTTCAGTAAGATTGAAGTTTTGGAATTAATAGCAATGGTTATCAACTGTACTGCTGGGATGGAATATAAGTCACATAAAATAGAAGTTGTGGTGGCAGCTGCAGAGAGGTATTTGGGTGTGCGAGATTTGACATCAGAAGAGTTACAGGGTGTGTTTAGTGGCTGTTGGCCTGAAGTAGGACTAAATATATTTAAATAGTGGAGTATGGTATATATTTATTTATTTTTTAGTGAGTGTAGAGCTAGATGGTAGTTTTATATATATTTTTTAATTATTATTATTTAAGCAAAGTATAAGGGAGTTATACTCCAGTCTAGTAGGTGGTGGTAGTGCAACATTTATTGGATGCCAACTGCCGTTAAACCTCATTGAAGAAGAAGAGAAACTAGCATTCCAAGTGTCTCTGGTACAAATAGGCGATAAAAGACAAAATAATTCTTGGTGGATAGGGTGTGGAACGTGTTCTTGACTTTAATAGATCAGATATAATCTTATCCATGATCTTTTTATTTGTCACAACTTAAATAGAGTTTTGGTGTTTAAAAGGAGGTTTGATTGCTCTGGTCTAGCTGTTCTTTATCTGAACGCTGTGACAAAGACAGTAAATGTGTACAGTACAGTTACTTAAGAAAGAATAGCTTCCACGATGGATCGGGTAAGTTTGGTTTACTTCTATTAACAATATGCCTATTGTGGTGTATAACATGTCTAGGCCTAATTCCACCATCTTTGATCTTCCATATCCATTCGTTCCATTTGAACAGCTGGACAAAATAAACAATGATGGTAATAAACGCTTGGGATATTTTGTCCTTCAGCAAAGTACCCTACTAGCCTAAAGCACACAGATTGATACAAGGCAATGTGTAACGAGTAGGTAAAGTCAGAACCATGAAGAAATAATGAGGCCAAGCCTACACCTTGCAGTAGGGGTGCGTGGGTAAAATCACCGGGAAGCCAAGGTGGCCTGTCCCCGGCTGGAGCTGTCCCCGGAAATGTCCCTGTTTTTAACTGCTTTAAAATAATACTGCAAAGTGAAATAATATTTTAAGAAAGACCGGGCAACAGAGCCTATCGTTTGACGTCTCAATCGCGTGGTGCTTGTTTTGTCCAGCAGAGGGGGCTGCTCGCTATAGCAGCTTCATTCACTCTCCTTCTACTAACTACCTGCTCGCTATAGCAGCTTCATTCACTCTCCTTCTACTAACTACCTGCTCGCGATAGTTTTAGAGAAAACTGCTGTGAAAACCTCAGCCGGAAGCTAGCAAGTGTCATGTGAATCCACAACATCAACACAAACGTATTTTTAAGCCAGGTAAGATACACTCGTTTCAGATACTAGCTAATGATGTTATAATGTCACAATGTATTATATAGATATATGTATATTTACAAGGTTTTAAATAGGTTATGCTAGCTAACATTAGCTATGTCGACTAAGTTATCTAGCTAGGTTAGCCAGCTACTTTCATGGTAGCTAGGTTAAACGTTCACATGTAAATATGCAGTGGACGGGCTGTTTTGAAAATATGATTATATTAAATTAATGCACATTTAATTATGAGAATATTTATTTGTAGATTACAATGTTAATGGTTTGGCGTTATGATAAGTAGTGTGAAAATATATTTTGACATTTTCATGGATAACATTAGCATAATGTTTTCTGTTAGAGAGTGGAGAGGAAGGAGTTGAGGAAGATGAGTGAAAGGGAGAGAAGAGGAAAGGTAAATATATGATTACAGAGCCTGCCAATTTATTATTCCAAGCAATGTTTTTGAGATAAAATACAAAAACGAGGCAAGCAATGGGAATCTGTTAACCAAAGTATTTTATCTAATAGTGTACTATTTATTATTAAAGATTGGAGAAGAAGGAGAAGGAAAATTTAAGGGAGTAAAAAGAGTGAAGCGAGGAGAGTGTGGAAGAGTGAGGTGGAAAGGTAAAGAGAAGGAAAGGAAGAAAGAGCAGGAAGACGAGTGAAGAAAAGAGGAGGTGAAAGATTGAAGGAGAAGAAAAAGTTTGGCTGGCCTTTGTCCATGGAAACCTGACCGTATTCAGTGACACAATCAAGATAATTGAAGGCCAGGACTGCTGTGTTGTGGATTCTGAGAAATGTTGAGGCAAAATTGACTGCAAGACGTGATGACAACTTCATTCCAGTTTTGGTCAAAGGACTTCTGAGAGAGCTAGAGGGAAATGGATCAATGTCTAAAGAGAGCTTTCTCAAAATATCCCAATCATTCTTCACTATGGCTGTGAACTACTTGCAAGCATGGGGAAAGCACACAGATAATCTAAATGATTTTACATTGTCTCCTTTTAAAAAGGAAACCTCAGCGTGTAGAGATCCAGAATGCAGCAGGCACACTGCAGGAAAAATGCCCCAATGTGACCATCAATGAGGATGCATTATGTGACGAGGTTACTGGCCTGCAAGAGTTCCTTAAGGGGGGATCGCTTGAAGAATGGAAAACATCTGAGACACCGCTTAGTCAGAGATGGAGCACGGTGGTTACCCACTTCAAAGAGAATGACATCCCACACACTAACCTGGCTAGATTAGCGTCTGTTGTCATGTGCTTACCTGGATGTAATGCACCAGTCGAGAGAGTGTTCTCCCAAATTAATGATATATGGACAGCAGCAAGAAATAGGTTCACTGTTCCTACCATCAAGGCCAGGCTTATTGTGAAGATAAACGTCAACCTCCCCTGCCAGGAGTTCATGGAGAAGCTGGCCAAAGACAGAGCAATCCTGAAGAAGATACATTCTTCTGAGAAATATACAGATTAGGTTGGTATAAGTCTATTATGTAGTTACCAACCTCATCAGCGTCTTATTTCTTTATTATGTTAAGTATTTCACATATACTATTGTCTGTTTTTTTTCCAATTTTGCTCATGTTCTTTTCTGCTCTTATTCTACCCAGACTACCAGGACCACTGAATGGCTGTTCAGATCGGACAGTTCTGTCTTGTCTGTAGTGTTTCTGTAATATAGTTGTTTTCTCTATCACAGTGTGCCTGTTAGACTAAATACATGAAACCGGAATTGTCCCCCTTTTTTATTTCATAGATAATAACATTGGATATTTTAATGATATATTGACCGCCGAACTGGAAATGTCCCCGGTTTTAATTTCAGGAATCTGGTCACCTTAATGTAACAGACAGTTACATGACCTACAGCATGGTCAAGCAAGTTAATGTTTCTGACTTTTTTTGGACTACTAAACAACTATTGATTTAGAGTTACCGCAAGTCGCAAAAAAACAGGGGCTGCCTCCACTATTCCATCACCACTTCAACATCATTTAACTTCTACTTCCACACAATCCCGGATCCGGGAGCACCCCCATCAGTAAAAAAGCTGACTAGCATAGCCTAGCATAGCGTAAATACTAAGTAAATACTAGCATCTAAATATCATTAAATCACAAGTCCAAGACACCAGATGAAAGATACACATCTTGTGAATCCAGCCATCATTTCTGATTTTTAAAATGTTTTACAGGGAAGACACAATATGTAAATCTATTAGCTAACCACATTAGCAAAAAACACAACTTTTTTTACTCCACCATTTTTTTCCTGCATAGGTAGCTATCACAAATTCGACCAAATAAAGATATAAATAGCCAATAACCAAGAAACAACTTCATCAGATGACAGTCTGATAACATATTTATTGTATAGCATATGTTTTGTTAGAAAAATGTGCATATTTCAGGTATAAATCATAGTTTACCATTGCAGCCACCATCACAACTCTCACCAAAGCGACTAGAATAACTACAGAGAGCAACGTGAATTAGCTAAATACTCATCATAAAACATTTCTGAAAAATACACAGCGTACAGCAAATGAAAGACACAGATCTTGTGAATCCAGCCAATATTTCAGATTTTTTAAGTGTTTTACAGCGAAAACACAATATAGCATTATATTAGCTTACTACAATAGCCAACCACACAGCAGCATTGATTCATGCACGTTAGCGATAGCGAATAAACCAGCAAAAGATATTACATTTTTGACTAACCTTCTCAAAACTTCATCAGATGACAGTCCTATAACATCATATTACACAATACATATAGAGTTTGTTCGAAAATTTGCATATTTAGCGGCACAAATCGTGGTTATACAATGAGAAAAGTAGCCAGGCTGCCAACAATATGTCGGGAGAAATCTTGGGAGAGGCACCTAATCTAATCGATAACTAATCATAAACTTGACTAAAAAATACAGGTTGGACAGCAAATGAAAGATACATTAGTTCTTAATGCAATCGCTGTTAGATTTTTAAAATTAACGTTACTACAACATACAGCGTGCGTTAAATCGAGACCGCACCTAGATTATTGGCAGAATATCTGTTATACATTTTTCAAAAGAACAACGAATTAACATCATAAATACTTCTTACTTTTTGATGAACTCCCATCAGAATCTTGGGCAAGGTGTCCTTTGTCCAAAAGAATCGTTGCTTGATTGTAGATTGTCCTCTTCAACGTTCGAATTAGCAGTAAACATTAGCCATGTGGCAAAGACGTGTCCGACTCACTAAAACGCAGGACAAATAAATATCCGAAAATCGCAATATACCGATATAAAATGATATAACTCGGTTTAATATAACAACATTATGATGGCTTTAACACCTATAACGAATAAAAACAGAGCCGGATATATCTAAGGCCTATAACCGGAGCGTTCTAGAGCCACAGGCAGAGGTCCTTCCTGCGTCAGAGCGAAGTGAACAAAGACCGGACCCTACGTTCCCAGGCCATTTATAACCTCTCAGTTCTGCCTAGCAACTCCATTTCAATTCTCACTATTCGCTGACACCCAGGGGAAGACGTATGCAGTGCATCTCAACCAATAAAAGACAGGCAGATTTATAAACAGATCTCAGAACAGCAAGCCGATTTCAGCATTCTCACATCCTCATAGGAAAATTGCTCTAAGTCCAGTTCTGTTTTACTCACAGATATAATTCAAACGGTTTTAGAAACTAGAGAGTGTTTTCTATCCAATAGTAATAATAATATGCATATTGTACGAGCAAGAATTGAGTACGAGGCAGTTTAATTTGGGAACAAAATTATTACTAAGTGCAAACAGCACCCCCTATTGAGAAGAAGTTTTAATCAACTAAAAGATACCAAAAACGATTTAGTCTGATCAACCTAAGCTAAATATGTGTCTGTCCATGGTACTGATTTCTGTGTGTGCTTGCAAGTAAAAAAACAAAACAAGTTGACTCACCCAACTTGTAGAGAAATGTCAATGCCATCCTCATCTTTCATGTTCCCTGAACGGTATATGAACATTATACAGTACACGTTTTTAGTTTTTGTTGTCCTAGGCTACCTAGCTAAAATGTTTGCTCACTAGCATTTAATTCATGTAGTAACTAGTAACCTCCATTCATGGGCAACGATGCGCTAGTCCAGCTAGTTAACTACACCTTTTCAAATGATTACTCTTTTTGAGAAGTAACTGTGAGAAACTCATCTCACTACCTACACACTTTCAAAAAATGTCATTTGGACAATTATTATTTAGTATTTTATTGTGTTGTATTCCATTATATTATAGTTTGGAGTATGTTCTGTGCCTATTTAGCTAAAATGTTTGTGTTGGATTAAAACAACACTATATTTTATTTTTTATTTTACCTTTATTTTATCAGGGAGTCATACAT
Source organism: Salvelinus fontinalis (assembly GCF_029448725.1). Taxonomy (NCBI): domain Eukaryota; kingdom Metazoa; phylum Chordata; class Actinopteri; order Salmoniformes; family Salmonidae; genus Salvelinus; species Salvelinus fontinalis. The sequence continues at coordinate 89,775,918 of NC_074666.1, forward strand.
ATAGCTTCCATAAAGATTCCATTAGACTTTTCAGATTGTAGATGCAACATTTTTTATTACATTTATAATTTATCACTCACATGCTCATTTCCATCCATTAAGAATCAATGATGTGCTACCTTTTTGTAACATTTCTGGTATTGCTAATTTCTTTTCAGCCAAATCTCTGAGTTCTATCTAAGCTTGTCAGGTACTTGGATGCTAGGTAACAATACAGCTCTATTAGCTAACATTAGCTTGCTTGTCCAAAGTCCAACAGCTAGCCTCTGTAGCTAGCTAGTTAACACAAGTCACCTGAAAGCTAGCTAGCTAACGAAAAGGCAAATAAATGTAGCTAGCTGTAAATGTTTATGGAAATTTTGTTACACAAATAACCTCAGCCATTAGCTAGCTAGCAGACAACATCTGACATTGACACAAAAGCTAGCTAATGATAGCTAGCTGACATCCAAATGCCAGTCCTACATGTTTACACAAAACATAGCTAGCCAGCTACATCAGTTCAAAACCAAATTGTCACGCTACTACCTTAGAATGCCTGCAATGCATTTATAGAGCTTTTATAGAAAAGTACAACCTTCTTATCTACGCGGCAGTTTAGTAGATGTTTGGAAACAGTGGGTAAACAGTGATTAGCTTGTCTGTGCAGATTTAAGATAGCTGACGTTGATCGCACGATGGCTCAACCATCTAACTGCAGTTGCCACAGCTCACACTAAAGAGTGTGTATATATATATATATATATATATATATATATATACAGCTATATACACCTTTTACCCACTGTATATGTATATATACAGCAATAGTTGAATAGGAGGGCCTTGACAATAATACAGTATATACATATGAACTGGGTAATCTGCATCTGTGAGGGTCTTAGGGGCCAAGCCAAATTTCTTTAGCCTCCTGAGTTTGAAGAGGTGCTGTTGAGCCTTCTTCACTATACTATCTGTCTGTGTGGACTATTTCAGATTGTCAGTGATGTGTACACAAAGGCACTTGAAGCATTTTACCTTCTCCACTGTTGCCCGTCAATGTGGATGGGAAGAGAGCAGCAGATTGGATTCGTGATCTGATTTGCGAAGGGAGGTCAGAGGAGGACTAATACACATGTAAGCAGCACGTTGTCCACTGCAGAGTACAAATGCCTGCTTGCTAGCATCAGAAAAACTCACCAGTTTCGAACATCCAGAATACATTCTATTATGCTCCTTTTCCTGTCTTGAAATTTTTATCCAAATCTGTGCTGATCAACATTGCCAAACTAAGAACTCTGCCATTAGACATGCTTGATTGTATTTACAGCTCTGATCTGGATGTTGGACTAGCCCATGTGTTGGATATTTGTCAATGCCCATTCCAGTGGAGTGGCAATGGGGTGGGGGAGGGGCTAATGTCACCCAAACCCTGATAAAAATGTTATGTATTTAACCTTCATTTCACTAGGCAAGTCCGTTAACCTATCTAGGACGGGTAGCGGAACCCCTCGCCAACAGCCAATGAAATTGCAGGGCGCCAAATTCAATCAACAGAAACCTCATAATTCAAATTTCTCAAACATACAAGTATTAGACACCATTTTAAAGATACAATTCTCGTTAATCCAACCACAGTGTCCGATTTCAAAAAGGCTTTTCGGCGAAAGCAGAACATATCATTATGTTAGGTCAGAAACTAGTCACAGAAAGCATACAGCGATTTTCCAACCAAGAGGAGTCACAAAAAGCAGAAATAGAGATAAAATGAATCACTAACCTTTGATATTCTTCATCAGATGACACTCCCGGGACAACATGTTACACAATGCATGTATGTTTTGTTCGATCAAGTTCATATTTATATCCAAAAACCTCCGTTTACATTTGGCTTTGCCTCCAACACATCCCGTGAATTTGCACAGCCACATCAATTTACAGAAATACTCATAATAAACATTGATAAAAGATACAAGTGTTATTCACAGAATTAAAGATATACTTCCCCTTAATGCAACCGCTGTGTCAGATTTCAAAAAAACTTTACAGAAAAAGCACACCATGCCATAATCTGAGTACGGATATCCGCCATGTTGGAGTCAACAGAAGTCAGAAATAGCATTATAAATATTCACTTACCTTTGATGATCTTCATCAGAATGCACTCCCAGGAATCCCAGTTCCACAATAAATGTTTGTTTTGTTCTATAATGTCCATCATTTATGTCCAAATTCTTCCTTGTTGTTCTAGCGTTAAGTACACACTAAACAGTAGAGGCATCAGACAAGGTTCTGTTGACATCTAGTGGAAGCTTTAGGAAGTGAAAAATTACCAATATCCCACTGTATCTTCAATAGGAGTTGAAAATTGACCAACCTCAGATTTCTCACTTCCTGGTTGGATTTTTTTCTCAGGTTTTTGCCTGCCTGATGAGTTCTGTTATACTCAAATACATCATTCAAACAGTTTTAGAAACTTCAGAGTGTTTTCTATCCAAATCTACTAATACTATGCGTATTCTAGCTTTTATGGCTTTGTAGCAGGCCGTTTACTCTGGGTATACTTTTCATCCGGACGTGAAAATACTGCCCCCCACCCCAAAGATCTCCTGCTAACACGTAGGAAACAAATTAAATTGAGCATCTGACCCATTACATGAGACATTCGTTCTGGGTTAACCAACATTAACTCAGGTGTGAAACATGTGTTCAATTCCATTGAATGCTCAATCAAATGTTCTGAACATAACACAGGGGGCATTAGTGTTGTCAGTTTTGACATTTGTAAAATATATACCACTTCCATTTGAAAAATTTGCCAAAGTGATTAAAAATGTTTCAAAGTAGTGAACAATTACACACTTCAGGAGAACTGAGTTCTCAGTAAGGTTAACCTTGTTATTCCTGTCACTCTATATTGACCTTGGCCTAATCACAGAGATCCTCTCAAGATCCCTCACCCTGGACCCATCTTCCACTAGTACTCTCTTCACTGCCTCACCTTCTGCACTACTCTGATCCTGGTAACCTCAACCTGTCTTTCTCTCAACGGACACATCTGATCTCAAGCACCATGTGTACCCCTACAGTTTACACACACACAACTTTTTACATCAATACTACACATTCCTTTTTCTCAGGTTCTCCTGCACACTTCTCAAATCTAGGAATCACCCTGCTACACTGCTGGAAGGAAGCAGTCAAGGAAGGGAGTTTGTGTTTATAGAGCAAGTACCCCTAATCGTCAACCAATCATGTCAATGTCGATTTATACAGCGCTTTAAAGCTTGCCAGCTTGTAGTCTTGAAACTCGACATTAGTTACCTTTGGCTCGTTCAGCCATCCCAATGGGGAAAATGAATGGGGGAAAATTAGGGTTTTGGAATAAACACCAAAAATAAGGTTAGCACAGGCTAAGGAGATCTTATACATTTTGTTCTATGAGATAATAGCAGTCAGTTAATATGAACTTTATAAATTATGAATCCTTTGTGATTGATGTGCTTTTTTATTACATAAATACTTCAAAATACACAAGAAGTGACTTTAGCTGATAAAGATTGAAGAACAAAACGCATAACATCTAAACCTGTGTTTTCAACAGACCTTCCGGCGCCGACAGAGATGGTCGCCTCGCTTCGCTTTCCTAGGAAACTACAGTATCACAAGCATTTCGCTACACTCGCATTAAATCTGCTAACCATGTGTATGTGACAAATAACATTTGATTTGCTTATAGAGATGGCTCATTCATCACAAAGCCCACTGATATTTTAAACTACTTTAATTACTTTTTCATTGGCAAGATAAACAAACTTAGTGATGACATGCCAGCAACAAACGCTGACACTACACATCCAAGTGTATCGGACCAAATTATGAAAGACAAGAATTGTACTTCAGAATTCCATAAAGTCAGTGTGGAAGAAGCGTAGAAATTATTGTTGTCTATCAACAATGGCAAGCCACCGGGGTCTGACAATCTAGATGGAAAATTACTGAGGATAATAGCAGACAATATTGCCACTCCTATTTGACACATCTTCAATTTAAGCCTACTAGAGAGCGTGTGCCCTCAGGCCTGGAGGGAAGCTAAAGTCATTCCGCTACCCAAGAAGAGGAAAGCCCCTTTACTGGCTCAAATAGCCGACCAATCAGGCTGTTACCAACCCTTAGAATTTTTTTTTGACCAGATACAATGCTATTTTACAGTAAACAAATTGACAACAGAACTTCAAGATATTATCTCTTGTCCCTTAGTCTTTTAATGAATGCATAACAGTAAACCTAGACACTTGCATCTTATAGTATTCTGAGTGGTGTCTCAAGGCTACCATGGCTAGATTCATTGATACAATTATGGGTCTTTAGCATTCACATAATATTGGAGTCAGTCAAAATGTTCTTTACTCTTCACCTCTTCATGCAACAGTCTATACTTGATCCGTTACTCTTTTTAATTTGCTTCAGTGATCTTAACATTCTCCAAATGTGTATTTTCGTCCAACTGACAATACATTACATTATCAAAGTATGTTTGTCTATTTTATGTTTCTATCTGAACAGTCCTCTGAGGCGTGTAATGACTTCTCCGAGGAGTGGTGATCCGGGTGGAGGTGGTAGCACATGATGGGGTGGGGGTACGGTCGGTGGGTCTCCCCACGCGAAGCCTGGCCACTTTTTCAAGGTAATTTGTATGATGTTTCAGAACTACTTGTCAAAAAATGTTACAAATGTATAATTTTCTTTTTAAATAAATAGCAGGTCATTCTGATGTGTATGATAGAACACATTTTCAACTCCAAGGACAAAAAAAATCACTATGAGGCATTTTCACCCCAAGTGAGACAACCGAGCACCCTGGCTCATTGACTATAAGGTGTACAGATGAAATCACGTTTATTTTTTATCAATGTGTGTGTGTGTGTATATATATATATATATATATATATGATTGTACAGGTGTGTATATTTCAAGAATTCCAATCTTTTACTTATACGTGTGTATTGTTAGATATTATTGCACTGCTGGAGCTAGGAACACAAGTATTTCTACACCCGCAATAACATTTGCTAAATATGTGTATGTGACCAATGATTAGAGTGTGTGTTAGTGCACGAGTACAGGTGCATAGGTTTGTGTGTGGGTTTGCAATTGGTGGAGGGTGGTATGTGCATTAACATTAGTGAAGTAACACATAAAACATTGGTTTAGGTGTTATTACATGATCGGTTAAATTTATTACGTTGCTCATTAAAAAAGTTGTTACTCACCTGATAAAGTAACTAATTACATTAAATGGAAAAGTTATTACGATAACAATTCAACATTTTATCATATTAAGCAACAAGATATTACATTTACCGGTTTTATTACATTATAAATCTAAAAGTTATTACATTAACCGTTGTTACAAGACACAGTATACATAGTTCTTACCTTGACCTCATGGATATTATTATCCAATGTATTATGGATTTGTTTAAGGATCATTTTAATCAATATAGATATATATATACAATTGAAGTGAAAACTTCTTGTTTAGAAGATAAAGAATGGATGGAATTCATTGATCAATTGAATATATGAATATACACCTGTTGTTGAAACATTATTCTACATAATGACATTTAATAATAATAGTATCATGAGTATACAATGGCTTGTGAAAGTATTCACCCCCTTGGCATTTCTCCTACTTTGTTGCCTTACAACCTGGAATTAAAATAGATTTTGGGGGGTTTGTATCATTTGATTTACACAACATGCCTACCACTTAGAAGATGCAAAATAATTTTTATTGTGAAATAAGACAAACTGAAAACTTGAGCGTGCATAACCCCTCAACCTTTTGCAGCAATTCTCTTGGGGTATGTCTCTATTTTTAGCCATTCTTCAAGGCAAAACTACTCCAGCTCCTTCAAGTTGGTTGGGTTCCGCTGGTGTTTAAGTCATACCACAGATTCTCAATTGGATTGAGGTCTGGGCTTTGACTAGGCCATTCCAAGACATTTAAATGTTTTCCTTTAAACCACTCGAGTGTTGCTTTAGCAGTATGCTTAGGGCCATTTCCATTTTTTTATGGATTAAATGGTGCTCCGTTGGATGTTCAAAGTTTCAGATATAATTTTTATAACTCAACCCTGATCTGTACTTCTCCACAAGTTTGTCCCTGACCTGTTTGGAGACCTCCCTGGTCTTCATGGTGCCACTTGCTTAGTGGTGTTGCAAACTCTGGGGCTTTTCAGAACAGGTGTATATATATATATATATATATATGTACTGAGATCATGTGACAGATCATGTGACACTTAGATTGCACACAGGTGGACTTCATTTAACTAATTATGTGACTTCTGAAGGTAATTGGTTGTACCAGATCATATTTAGAGGCTTCACAGCAAAGGGGGTGAATACATATGCACACACCACTTTTGTTTTATTTATTAGAATTTTCACTTCACCAATTTGGACTATTTTGTATATGCCCATTTACATGAAATCCAAATAAAAATCCATTTAAATTACAGGTTGTAATGCAACGAAATAGGAAAAATGCCAAGGGGGATGAATACTTTTGCAAGGCAGTGTATGAAAGAAGATACAATTATCAACAACCCCCATCACACAGGATCACCATGACATTTAAGATAACATTTGTCCATTTAGATCAATGTGTGATATTACATAGACACAGTGGAGACCTGATCCCAGATCAGAGCTGCATATTATGCTCCAGAGGTTACCATGGTGATCAGACTAAATCAACTGTTTAAGAATGGGAGATGGATATGACTGTTTACTAGATGTTTCCTGTTGATCCTTTATCTAGTGATCTGGAACCGGTGACAGATGGGAGGGAGAGGAAATACGGCACGTTTTTGTTTTCTGGTGTTTTTTCAATTGCCCTAAATAAGCAAAGCTCTTCCCACATAGACAGACATAGGGTTTCACTCCAGTGTGTGTTCGCTGGTGTGAATTTAGGGTCCCTGATTGACTGAAGCTCTTCCCACACTGATCACAGCTGTAAGGCTTCTCTCCTGTGTGTATGCGCTGGTGTATAGTACGTTTTTCTGACACCGCAAAGCTCTTCCCACACTGATCACAGCTAAAAGGTTTCTCTCCTGTATGTTTTCTCTGGTGTATATTCAGGTGTACTGATTGAGCAAAGCTCTTGCCACACTGAACACATCTATAAGGCTTCTCTCCAGTGTGTGTTCGCTGGTGTGAATTTAGTGTCCCTGACTGATTAAAGCTCTTCCCACACTGATCACAGCTATAAGGTTTCTCACCAGTGTGTGTTCGATGGTGTCTATTCAGGGAGGAAGCTATAGCAAAGCTCTTCCCACACTGATCACATCTAAAAGGCTTCTCTCCAGAGTGTGTTAGCTGGTGTGTATTCAGGGTGGAAGCTAGAGCAAAGCTCTTCCCACATAGACAGACATAAGGTCTCTCTCCAGTGTGTGTTCGATGGTGTCTAGTCAGGGTGGAAGCTAGAGCAAAGTTCTTCCCACACTGATCACAGCTATAAGGTTTCTCTCCTGTGTGTGTTCGCTGGTGTGAATTTAGGGGCCCTGATTGATTGAAGCCCTCTCCACACTGATCACAGATATAAGATTTCTCTCCTGTGTGTATGCACTGGTGTATAGTTAGGGCATCTGATACAGCATAGCTCTTCCCACATTGATCACAGCTGTAATGCTTCACTCCAGTGTGTGTTAGCTTGTGTATGTTTAGGGCTCCCAAATATGAAAAGCTTTTCCCACAATCAGGGCAAGGGTAAGGCTTCTCCCCTGTATGAATTCTCAGATGAGATTTTAAGGTGTTAGAAGCAGCGAAACTCTTCCCACACTGTGAGCAGTAGTACGGTTTCTCTCCGGTGTGAATTCGCTGGTGAATAATGAAGTCACTCCGGCTTGTGAAACTCTTCCCACAGTCAGAGCAGCAGTGGTGAGGTTTCTTCCCTCTACATCTCTGCTGGTGTTTCTTGAGGTGTTCTGATCTGGAAAGACTCTTCTCTGTCTCGTCAGCAACATGTGGTTGAGGATCCCCAGATGATAAGCACCTGCCACTGAGAGAACGACGGTTAGGAGTGTCCCCTGTGAAACAAAGACATTGAATAACTAGGTTTTGGAAATATGGGTCCATAAACAAACACTATAACAATTTTTTTTTTAAGTGTTATTTAGCAGACGATCTTATCCAGAGTGATTTACAGGAGCAATTAGGGTTAAGTACCTTGCTCAAGGGCACAGCCAGATCTTCCACCAAGTCGGCTCAGAGATCCAAACCAGTAACCTTTCAATTTGTGGCCCAACGCTCTTAAAACACAAGACTACCTGCCTCTCTTATAACATCAATATACACTCAGTGGCCAGTTTATTAGGTACACCACCCTCCATTCACAAAATTCGATTGACAATTAACTAGCAACTGAGTGTTTTACTGTTTATAAATCAATTAAGCAGATTGTAGTCTAATCCACACACACCATTGTTCTTACTTGATGAAATCAAATCTCCATCTCCCTCCTCGTGTCCTTCTCTCACAGTTCCACTCTGCCCTGGTGTCTTCCTGCAGTCGACCAGCCTCACAGACACCCTCTTCAGACCCAGCAGTAAGGCACTACCAGGAGAGTTGTGACACGGGGACTCTGGCAGGTTAGAGGGGGACGGGCTAGCTCTGTCCTGATGACCACAGGAAGAATTGTACATAGAATATCATTAGACCAAACATTTGATTACTTTAGTCTAAATCTCTGATTGATTGGTGCATCCTTATAATACCTATTTTCTCCTGAACTGTTCAGTCATTCACTACTTTCCACAAATGTACAGTTTTCAAATGGAAGTGGTATATTTTTTACAGATGTAAAAACGTATAACAATTCTAAATGCCCCTTGTCTTATGTTCAGAACCTTTGAGCAGTAATTAGAGTTGAACACATCTTTCACCCCTGGGCCAATCTTGGTTAACCCTAGAACCTACGTCTCACGTAATTGGTCAGCCACACGATTTAGTTCTGAGTTCATACGTGTTAGGATGAGAGCTTAACAGGTGCTGGAATGAAGAGCTCCACCCTCTCCTCTTCTTTCAAAAAGTCAGCAAACACCAACACCAGCAAAATCGTTATTTGTTATAATAACCAGAGGAAAAACCAAAACACCTGAACTACTGCTGCTCATTATGATGTAGTATTTGGAGCCAAATCCATACATTTTTTGTTATGCATCCTATACATTTATATAATCAAGGTTTGGGGGGCATTAGCCCCTCCCCCACCCCAAGCACCACTCCACTGGAATGGCCGTTGACAAATATCCAACACATGGGCTAGTCCACCATCTAGATCAGAGCTGTAAATACAATCAAGCCTGTCTAATGGCAGAGTTGTTAGTTTGGCACTGTTGATCAACACATATTTGGCCTGACCCCCTCCTTAGGACCATCTGGCAGAATGGCCAGAATATGTTCTATAAGTTAAGACAGGAGGCGGTGCCAGACACATGCCGGAACCAACCCTATGAACTATGACTATGTAACGTGTCTGTAACCAGTATATAAGAGATCTAACGGGACTGCCCCGAGGGAGCTACCTTCAGAACGCTACTTTATACTTCTAAGTTTGACCTCTCCAGCATGCTGATAAAAAAAAAAACATTCATTCATTTAAGATTGACTTCGAGTGTCCCTGTGTTGAATTTCCACGAGAATCCCATCACATACACTACATTCCCAAAAGTATGTGGACACGTGCTCGTTGAACATCTCATTCCAAAATTATGGGCATTAATATGGAGTTGGTCCCCCGTTTGCTGCTATAACAGCCTCCACTTCCGGGAAGTCTTTCCACTAGATGTTGGAACATTGCTGCGGGGACTTGCTTCAATTCAGCCACAAGTGCATTAGTGAGGTTGGGCAATTAGGCCTGGCTTGCAGTCTGCGTTCCAATTCATCCCAAAGGTGTTCGATGGGGTTGAGGTCAGGAGTCTCTGTGCAGGCCGGTCAAGTTCTTCCACACCAATCTCAACAAACTATTTCTATATGGACCTCGCTTTGTGCACGGGGGCATTGTCATGCTGAAACAGGAAAGGGCGTTCCCCAAACTTACCACAAAGTTGGAAGCACAGAATCGTCTAAAATGTCATTGCATGCTGTAGCGTTAAGAATTCCCTTCACTGGAACTAAGGGGCCCGAACCATGAAAAACATCCTCAGACAAGTATTCCTCCTCCACCAAAACTTTACAGTTGGCACTATGTATTGGGGCAGGTAGATTTTCCTGGCATCTGCCAAACCCAGATTTGTCGTTTGGCGGTGAGCCTTACACCTCCAGCCGACGCTTGGCATTGCGCATAGTGACCTTAGGCTTGTGTGTGGCTCCTCAGCTATGGAAACCCATTTCACGAAACTCCAGACGAACAGTTATTGTGCTGACTTTGCGTCTAGAGGCAGTTTGGAACTCGGTTGGGAGTGTTGCAACTGAGGACAGACGATGGTTATGCTGCACGCTTCAGTACTCGGCAGTCCCGTTCTGTGATCTGTGTGGTGTACCACTTCTTGATTGAGCCGTTGTTGCTCCTAGATGTTCTACTTCACAATAACAGCACTTCCAGTTGACCGGGAAGCTCTAGCAGGGCAGACATTTGACATACTGACTTGTTGGAAAGGTGGCATCTTATGACGCTACCATGTTGAAAGTCACTGATCTCTTCAGTAAGGCCATTCTACTGCCAATGTGTGTCTATGGAGGTTGCATGGCTGTGTGCTCAATTTTATACACCTGTCAGCAACGGGTGTGGCTGAAATAGCCAAATCCATGGGGCCACAGTGTCTCCTGACCCCTCCTGTCTCAGCCTCCAGTATTTATGCTCCCGTAGTTTGTCGGGGGGCTAGGGTCAGTTTGTTATATCTGGAGTACTTCTCCTGTCTTATCCAGTGTCCTGTGTGAATTTAAGTATGCTCTCTCTAATTCTCTCTTTCTCTCAGAGGACCTGAGCCCTAGGACCATGCCTCAGGACTACCTGGCATGATGACTCCTTGCTGTCCCCAGTCCACCTGGCCGTGCTGCTGCTCCAGTTTCAACTGTTCTGCCTGCGGCTATGGAACCCTGACCTGTTCACCTTACGTGCTACCTGTCCCAGACCTGCTGTTTTCAACTCTCTAGAGATCGCAGGAGCGGTAGAGATACTCTTAATGATCAGCCAACTGACATTTACTCCTGAGGTGCTGACTTGCTGCACCCTCAACAACTACTGTGATAACTATTATTTGACCATGCTGGTCATTTATGAACATTTGAACATCTTGGCCATGTTCTGTTATAATCTCCACCCGGGACAGCCAGAAGAGGACTGGCCACCCCTCATAGCCTGGTTCCTCTCTAGGTTTCTTCCTAGGTTTTGGCCTTTCTAGGGAGTTTTTCCTAGCCACCGTGCTTCTACACCTGCATTGTTTGGGGTTTTAGGCTGGGTTTCTGTACAGCACTGAGATATGAGCTTATGTAAGAAGGGCTATATAAATACATTTGATTTGAAGGGGTGTCCACATACTTATGAATGTACTGTATTTATACTCTGGGCTAATATTTACATATTTCTGAATTCCATTATTTTAGATGTATTGTACAAACGTTGTGAAATACTCATCACATTTTCTACGGATTTACAAAAAACATGCACCTCCACTGGCAACGCATATCCGAGACAAACTTTAGTGCTTGGGGATAATGCACGTAAGAAGCCGGGGGAGATGGACTACAGCTGGTAAGGGCAGACGGAGGAAAATACCGACAATAGAAGGTAACCTAAAACACATCAGAAACACAATCGCTCACGTGAATGCAGAATTCTAACTGAATTATGTGACGTCACAAATACATCCCAGGATGCCCCAGAGACCCCGAATGTGCTTGTTTGTAATTCAAGATCATTGATTAACAAAGTGGATGAATTTGATCTGCTTCTTCAATCAGTAAATGCAGACATTGGATGCGTCACTGAAACGTGGGCCCACGAAAATATCCCAGATGAATCTCTTTTCATATATAACTATCAGCTGTTCAGAAAGACCGGTCCTGAGAGGGGGGTGTGTGGCTATGTATGTGAACCACAGTATGCAGGCAAAGAGAAGAACTGACCCAGAGAAAGAGGAATGTAAGTGTATGTGGCTTCAGCTCCGTCCTAAACGACTCCCCAGCTCAGTTTCAACTCTGTTCGTGGGAGTACTCTTCCATCCACCATGGCAAATGAGAAAACACTTCGCTAGCACACTGGATTATCTCAACACTGTCGATGTGATCAGGATGTCCTATACCTAAAGTGTCAAACCCATGTACAACGAGTGACTGGAGGCCCATCTAACGTCATGCCTTGGAAAAATCCAGAACTTCTTTAAAAGAAAACTCATGCCAACAGTTTTATCTGAGTGCACAAATCAGTATGCCGACCTACCAAACTCCAGCACTACTACCGCCCTTGTGATAGAGACACACTCCTGGCTGACAGCTAGACTCCAAAAATACCAACAATGGTGAGGGTGTTACTTGTTGATATGTCCAAAGCCTTTGATCGAGTAGATCACGCAAACCTCCTGCAACATCTGTCTGACATTGAACTGTGTCCAAGGTTACTAGCCTGGCTCAGCAGCTACACCACAGGAAGAAGACAGAGGGTGATGGTTACTAGCCTGGCTCCACTACAGGAAGAAGGCAGAGGGTGATGGTTACTAGCCTGGCTCCACAGCTACACCACAGGAAGAAGGCAGAGGGTGATGGTTACTAGCCTGGCTCAGCAGCTACACCACAGGAAGAAGACAGAGGGTGATGGTTACTAGCCTGGCTCCACTACAGGAAGAAGGCAGAGGGTGATGGTTACTAGCCTGGCTCCACAGCTACACACCAGGAAGAAGACAGAGGGTGATGGTTACTAGCCTGGCTCCACCACAGGAAGAAGGCAGAGGGTGATGGTTACTAGCCTGGCTCCACCACAGGAAGAAGGCAGAGGGTGATGGTTACTAGCCTGGCTCCACCACAGGAAGAAGGCAGAGGGTGATGGTTACTAGCCTGGCTCCACAGCTACACCACAGGAAGAAGGCAGAGGGTGATGGTTACTAGCCTGGCTCCACAGCTACACCACAGGAAGAAGGCAGAGGGTGATGGTTACTAGCCTGGCTCCACAGCTACACCACAGGAAGAAGGCAGAGGGTGATGGTTACTAGCCTGGCTCCACCACAGGAAGAAGGCAGAGGGTGATGGTTACTAGCCTGGCTCCACCACAGGAAGAAGGCAGAGGGTGATGGTTACTAGCCTGGCTCCACCACAGGAAGAAGGCAGAGGGTGATGGTTACTAGCCTGGCTCCACCACAGGAAGAAGGCAGAGGGTGATGGTTACTAGCCTGGCTCCACCACAGGAAGAAGGCAGAGGGTGATGGTTACTAGCCTGGCTCCACCACAGGAAGAAGGCAGAGGGTGATGGTTACTAGCCTGGCTCCACAGCTACACCACAGGAAGAAGACAGAGGGTGATGGTTACGAGCCTGGCTCCACAGCTACACCACAGGAAGAAGGCAGGATGATGGTTACTAGCCTGGCTCCACAGCTACACCACAGGTAGAAGACAGAGGGTGATGGCAAATGACACTTTTAGCACTTTCATTTAGACTCGAAACTCAAAACGCCTGCACTTTTTGACTGTTCTTTCCAGAAATGGCATAGCCACTGAAGATCTGGTCCCAGTCTATACTACACTGGTCAGGCCTAGTCTCTAATACAGTGGAGTGCTGTTAGTTGGATGCAGTAAAAAGCAGCAGGCCCAACTAGACAGGGTGCAGAGGAGGGCCTTGATCATCTCCAGAGGTGGAGCAGTCCAATCACAGCTCCCCTTACTGCAGAGCAGTCCAACCACAGCTCCCCTCACTGCAGAGCAGTCCAACCACAGCTCCCCTCACTGCAGAGCAGTCCAACCACAGCTCCCCTCACTGCAGAGCAGTCCAATCACAGCTCCCCTCACTGCAGAGCAGTCCAATCACAGCTCCCCTCACTGCAGAGCAGTCCAACCACAGCTCCCCTCACTGCAGAGCAGTCCAACCACAGCTCCCCTCACTGCAGAGCAGTCCAACCACAGCTCCCCTCACTGCATCGTGACCTTATGATTCTTCAATAAAGACTTAACTCTTCAGTAGGTCCTATGAGTGTAGTCTGGCCCAGGGGTGTGAAGGTGAACAGAAAGGCACTGGAGCGACGAATCGCCCTTGCTGTCTCTGCCTGGCCGGTTCCCCTCTCTCCACTGGGATTCTCTGCCTCTAACCCTATTACAGGGGCTGAGTCACTGGCTTACTGGTGTTCTTTCATGCCGTCCCTAGGAGGGTTGCGTCCCTTGAGTGGGTTGAGTCACTGACGTGATCTTCCTGTCCTGGTTGGCGCCCCCCCTCGGGTTCACGTGATCTTCCTGTCCTGGTTGGCGCCCCCCTCGGGTTCGCGCCGTGGGGGAGATCTTCGTGGGCTATACTTGGCCTTGTCTCATAGTAGTAGATTGGTGGCGGAAGATAGCCATCTAGTGGTGTGGGGGCTGTGCTTTGGTAAAGTGGGTGGGGTTAAATCCTGCCTGTTTGGCCCTGTCCGGGGGTATCGACGGATGGGGCCAGTGTCTCCCGACCCCTCCTATCTCAAACTCCAGTACTTATGCTGCAACAGTAGATGTGTCGGGGGGCTAGAGTCAGTCTGTTACATCTGGAGTATTTCTTATCCAGTGTGAATTTAAGTTCTCTGCCCTAAGACCATGCCTCTCTCATTTACTTCTGAGGTGCTGACCTGTTGCACCCGCTACAACCTCTATGAATATTATTGTTTTACCTTGCTGGTCATCTATAAACATTTTAACATCTTGGCCATGTACTGTTATAAACTCCACCTGGCACAGCCAGAAGAGGACTGGCCACCCCTCATAGCCTGGTTCCTCTCTAGGTTCCTGCCTTTCTAGAGAGTGTTTTCTAGCCACTGTGCTTCTACACCTGCATTACTTGCTGTTTGGAGTTTTAGGCTGGGTTTCTGTACAGCACTTTGTGAGCACTTTACATCGGCTGATGTAAAAAGGGCTTTACAAATACATTTGATTGAATGATTAGATCCTTTTGAAATGGTGCCTGAATAGTGGAGGCAGTGCCTGTTTTCATTGTGTTAACAATAATTCAATAGGTGAGTCTGAAAACGTCTGAAACATTCACTTCCTTGGCCATTCTGTAGGTCATGTAACTGTTTGTTACATGGAACATATTTTGTTAACTTAACCGGAAAGATGTTGCACTCCGGTTTTATGATTACACAAAAAGGTGTGGTTGAATTTATTCTGCCACTGTCTTCTTGTCACGGCTGTGTCAATGCATATGAACGAACAGGTTAGAGCAAACAATAAAATATCCCAAGTTTTGAATTACCATCATTGTTTATTTTGTCCAGCTGTTCAAATGGAAAATCAAAGATGACGAAAAATAGGCCTAGACATGTTATACACCACAGTAGGCATACTGTAAAATAAAACCAAACTTACCCGATCCATCGTTGAAGCTATTTTTTCTTCAACATTTCTTCAAATAGAAAAACGTGACAGTAAATCTGTAGCTAGCCTACACTAGTTTCTTTGTTACAGCGTTCAGATACAGAACAGCTATACCAGAGCAATCAGACGTCCTTTTAAAAATAAAAACTAGATTTAATTTGTGACATAATAGTCTGATGTAAGCTAATCTTACTTCAATAAGATCCTGGATAAGATTTTACCTGATCTATTAAAAAGTCAGGAAAACGTTCAACACCCTATTCACCAATAATTCTGCTGTCGGTTATGGTCTAACTCCACCCCAGCGTCACTCGGAACAACGTCCTCTTCGAAAGTCCAGATAGTTTTAATTGTCTGAGGCCCAATAAGGGAAGCTTATAAAATACCAGACTGATTACCGCTGACCAGTAAAACCCGAAGTATGTTCAATCCGACGTCTGCAGTTGTCATGCAGCACTTAACAGCAACGCAATCTCCGCAGTTGTCAATGCATTTATACTTCCGTTTCACCGAGCAGCCTCAAAGCAGTTGAGAAGGAAGGGGTCTTCTTCTTCTTTGGTATTATGGCGGTCCGCCATAAACAAATCTTATAGGTTCATACCTCCAGCAAGTGTATTGGCTGGGTATAAGTCTACTATTCTGTAGTATTAATTCATTGCACTTTGTGAAAAACCAACTAACCCTACACCCATTAAAACCTCATTATTCCACTACTTTGGCCCTCTGATCCTACACCAGGCCAGTAGCCTGGGAGGACGGGATATTATCGTTCAAAACACCTTGTAACTCTGCAGTAAAATATTGTACACCCAAGTACTTCTCTACAGCTGCCACCACATCATCTATCCACTGTGTTATACATTCTATATTTCTGCGGTACAGTTGACAACCATGGCTATGAACGCCCAAAAATGACTGTTGGTGTTGTTTTTTTGAATTTTTTTGTGTCGCACTGCATACTATTCTTTGCTCTTTTAACGGATTAAGCATGGCTTTGACAACGATGAATTGTACAAACGTTGTAGAATACTCCTCACTTCTGGAAGGAAGTAGTCAAGAGACGACGTTTGTGTTTATACAGGAAGTACCGCCCCCCCTTACCGTTACCAATCACGTCAATGTTGAGCTAAACAGAGCTTTAGATCTCGCCAGCTTGTAGAATTAAAACAAAGAAATGAGTTACCTTTGGCTCGTTCATCCATCCCAATGGGAAAAATGTGGGTTTTGGAATAAATACCGAAAATAAGATAAGCACAGGCTAAGGAGATCTTATACGTTTGTTCTATGAGATAATAGCAGTCAGTTAATATGACCTTTATGTGATTTAAATACTTTTTTTATTGCATAAATGACATTAGCTAATAAAGATTGATGAACAAAACGAACAAGATCTCCTAAACCTGTGTTTACAACAGTCCTTATTTTCGGCATTTATCCAAACACCATGCAAAACCGCCATTAATTTCCCACATAGGCTTTGTCTAACGAACCATGGCAAAATTAGTGCCTATAGAAAGATGCCATTACTATTTCTCTCTATAGAGCCCCACAGTGGACGAGTCATAATACCCATAAAACCAAATGGTCAAACTAGGAAATAGTTCCAATTGCTTTCCACCATTCACTTTACCCATAGGGGATTTTACATAGGCTTACCCTGGCGAGACATTTTGAGAACCATTTCAATCTCTCTTGGACAAGGTGACTTTTATCAATATAACCGTCTCTATTTACAGTCACATTTCGCAAATGCTAATTAGGATAAAAAAGTAGACATCATGCAACGCTACAAACCCTTAAAAGCTCCTGCACATCATCTCCAGCTGACACCTTTGCTAACAGGTATTGTGCAATTTTAAAACTTGCCCATGACGGGTCACAGAATTGTCAATTTAAAGAAATTTAGGCAATTTATTCATTACTACATTTAGCTAACATTAAATAGTTAATCCAGAGATTCTTACCCACACCAGTAGATCATTGATTGCAAGATATTAGCTGTTGTCCGTTAGTCTTTTAATGAATGCATAACGGTAAACCTAGACACTTGCATCGTATAGTATTCTGAGTGGTGTCTCAAGGCTCGCTACCTTGGCTAGATTCATTGATACAATTATGGGTCTTTAGCATTCACGTAATATTGGAGCCAGTCAAAATATTCTTCACTCTTCACCTTCTTCTGGCATCTGTCCATACTTGGTCCCTTACTTTTTTTAAACTTGCTTCAATGATCTTCACCTTTTCCAAATGTGTATTTTGGTCCTGTTTCCTCCAACTGACAACACATTATATTATCAAAGTATGTTTGTCTATTTTATGTTTCTATCTGAAAATATTTTTCACTCTTACAGTCTTCTGACTTTGACATCAGACTCCTCTGAGGAGTGGTGGTGGAGGTGGGGGTCCTGTCAGGGGTTCTCCCCACCCGAGGCCTGGACACTTTTGAAAGATAATTTATGACGTTTCAGAACCATTTGTCAAACAAAGTTTAAATGTATAATTTTGTTTTTAAAGCAATGACAGGTAATTCTGATATGTTTCCGAGAGGTCAAAGTTCACCTTTCTGTCAATCTGAACATTCTGAAGATGTGTCTGATGGACAGCTATGAATCTAATATTTCCAATGATATATGATTAAAGGGTAAACATGAGTAATAACCTGATCTACTGTATGCTGACATTGTCATACGGGAAAACCACTATGGGAAAACTGAATGGGATGGAGGGATGAACAGAAAGAGTGATAACACACAGAAAGCTACCATTGCTGCAATGATAGAACACATTTTACACTCTAGGGATATGGCCCTTCAAACAAATCTATATGAGACATTGTCAACCCAAGTATTTTTATTTATTATGGATCCCCATTTAGTTCCTGCCAAGGCAGCAGCTACTCTTCCTGGGGTCCATCAAAATTAAGGCAGTTTATACAATTTTAAAAACATTACAATATATTAACAGCTTTCACAACACAATGTGTGCCATCAGGCCCCTACTCCACCACTACCACATATCTACAGTACTAAATCCATGTGTATGTGTTATCGTGTGTGCATGTATGCATGTGTCTGTGCCTATGTTTGTGTTGCTTTAATCTGCTTTTTAAATCTAATTTTACTGCTTGCATCAGTTATTTGATGTGGAATAGAGTTCCATGTAGTCATGGCTCTATGTAGTACTGTGCGCTTCCCATAGTCTGTTCTGGACTTGCGGACTGTGAAGAGACCTCTTGTGGCATGTCTTGTGAGGTATGCATGGGTGTCTGAGCTGTGTGCCAGTAGTTTAGACAGACAGCTCGATGCATTCAACATGTCAATACCGCTCATAAATAAAAGTAGTGATGAAGTCAATCTCTCCTCCACTTTGAGCAACGAGAGATTGATATGCATATTATTAACATTAGCTCTATGTGTACATCCAAGGGCCAGCCGTGCTGCCCTGTTCTGAGCCGATTGCAATTTTCCTAAGTCCTTTTTTGTGACATCTCGCCACACGACTGAACAGTAGTCAAGGTGCGACAAAACTAGGGCCTGTAGGACCTGCCTTGTTGATAGTGTTAAGAAAGCAGAGCAAGAATGGGTGATGGATATGACTGTTCAATAGATGTTTTCTATTGATCCTTTATTTAGGGATCTGGAACCGGTGTCGAATCAGAAGATGAAATATGGCACATTTTTGCTTTCTGGTGTTTTTTCATTGGCCCTAAATGAGCAAAGCTCTTCCCACAAAAACAGACATAGGGTTTCTCTCCCGTGTGTGTTCGCTTGTGTGCATTTAGGCTCCCTGATTGACTGAAACTCTTACCACAATGATCACAGCTGTAAGGTTTCTCTCCTGTGTGCGTTCGCTGGTGTGAATTCAGGTGTACTGATTGACTAAAGCTCTTTCCACAATGATCACAGCTGTAAGGTTTCTCTCCACTGTGCGTTAGCTGGTGTGTATTCAGGTGTACTGATTGACTGAAGCTCTTCCCACACTGATCACAGCTATAAGGCCTTTCTCCTGTGTGTGTTCGCTGGTGTATAGTTAGTTTTTCTGATACAGCAAAGCTCTTTCCACACTGATCACACCTATAAGGCTTCTCTCCAGTGTGTGTTCGCTGATGTGTAGTCAGGGTGGAAGCTAAAGCAAAGCTCTTCCCACATAGACAGACATAAGTTCTCTCTCCAGTGTGTGTTGCCTGGTGTCTAATCAGGGAGGAAACTACAGAAAAGCTCTTCCCACACTGATCACAGCTATAAGGCTTAACTCTTGTGTGTGTTACCTGGTGTCTATTCAGGGTGGAAGCTACAGCAAAGCGCTTTCCACACTGATCACAGCTATAAGGCTTCACTCCAGTGTGTGCTAGCTTGTGTGTGGTCAGATGGACTGCCTGATTGAAGCTCTTCCCACACTGATCACAGCTATAAGGCTTCACTCCCGTGTGTGTTAGCTTGTGTGTCGTCAGGTTGCATGACTGGTTGAAGCTCTTTCCACAATCAAGGCAGGGGTAAGGCCGCTCCCCTGTATGAATTCGCAGATGATATTTGAAGGCGTTAGAAGCAGTAAAACACTTCCCACATTCTGAGCAGCTGTAAGGCTTCTCTCCCGTATGGATTCTTTGGTGTACTTTAAGACCTCCTGCACAGGTGAAACTCTTCCTACACTGAGAGCAGCAGTACGGTTTCTCTCGGGTGTGAATCCGCTGGTGAATAATGAAGCCACTCAGGCTAGTGAAACTCTTCCCACAGTCAGAGCAGCAGTGGTGAGGTTTCTTCCCTCTACATCTCTGCTGGTGTTTCTTGCTGTGTTCTGATCTGGAGAGGCTCTTCTCTGTTACGTCAGTAACATGTTGAGGCTCCCCAGATGATAAGCTCCTCCCACTGAGAGAACGACGGTTAGGGGTGTCACCTGTGAAACAAAGACACTGAATAATAGGTTTTGGAAATATGGGTCCATAAACACTTTATTTTTGTTATTTAGCAGACGCTCTTCTATAGAGTGACTTACAGGAGCAATTAGGGTTTTGTACCTTTCTCAAGGGCACACCGACAGATTTTTAACCTAGTCGGCTCAAAGATTTGAACAAGCAACTTTTCGATTAGTGGCCCAACGCTTTTAACTACTAGACTACCTGCTGTCTTTATCATCAATATACACTCATTGGCCAGTTTATTAAGTACACCCCCCTCCATTCACAAAACTGGATCGATAATTTACTGGCCACTGAGTGTATACTGTTTATGACTGAATTAACAGAAGTTACAGAAGCAGATTGTGGTCTCATCCACACACCCCATTGTTCTTACTTGATGGAATCAAATATCCTTCCTCCTCGTGTCCTTCTCTCACAGTTCCACTCTGCCCTGCTGTTTTCCTGCAGTCGACCAGCCGCACAGACACCCTCTTCAGACCCAGCAGTAAGGCGCTACCGGGAGAGTTGTGACACGGGGACTCCGGCAGGTTGGAGGTGGACGGGCTAGCTCTGTCCTGGTGACCACAGGAAGTAAAGTACATAGAATATAATTAGACCAAACATTTGATGAATTTAGTCTAAAACTCTGATTGATTGGTGCATCCTTATAATACCTCCATTTTCCTGAAGTGTGTCATCGTTCACTACTTTCTACATTTTCAATCACTTTGCCAAATCTTTCAGATGGAAGTGGTATATTTGTTTTTACAAAATGTCAAAACTGATAACACTTGTAATGCCTTGTCTTATGTTCAGAAACTTTGGTTGAGCAGTCATTGGAGTTGAACACATCTTTCACCTGAGTTAAGAACTAATGTCTCACGTAATTGGTCAGACACTCGATTTAGTTCAGGGTTCATACGTGTTAGGAGCTTAACAGATGATGGAACGAGGAGGACGCCAACACCTGTCAAATCGTGATTTGTCATAATAACAAGTGAGTAAAAACTAAAACACCTGAACTACTGCTGCTCATTATGATGTAGTATTTAGAGCCAAATCCATCAATTATTTGGTTTTACCTTCCACCCTAAATTAAATGAATGTCAATTTATACAGTTATCCCCATGTACAATAGAGCCACATCTTTCTGGTGCCTTTTACAGCTTGTTTCTAGCCTAAAGCATTGCAGAGTTATGCACCCTATACATTTATATAATCAGGGTTTGGGGAGCATTAGCCCCCTCCACCCCAAGCACCACTCCACTGGAATGGCCGTTGACAAATATCCAATACATGGGCTAGTCCACCATCCAGATCAGAGCTGTAAATACAATCAAGCCTGTCTAATGGCAGAGTTGTTAATTTGGCACTGTTGACCAGCACAGATTTGGATACACATGTCAAGACAGGAGAAGGAGCATAATAGAATCTATTCTGGATGTTCAAAACTGGTGAGTTTGATGCTACCCAGCATGCATTTGCACAATGCAGTGGACAACGTGTGGTTACATGTGTATTTGCCCTCCTCTGTCCTACCTTTGCAAATCAGATCATAACTCCAATCTGGTCCTCTTTGCCCATCCACATTGACAGGGCCGGTCAAGTTCCTTTGTGTACACAACACTGACAATCTGAAATGGTCCATCCACACAGACAGTGTGGTGAAGAAGGCTGAACAGCACCTCTTCAACCTGAGGAGGCTGAAGAAATTCAGCTTGGCCCCTAAGACACACAATCTTTTACAGATGCACCATTGAGAGCATCCTGTCGGGCTGAATCACCGCCTGGTATGGTAACTGCACCATTCACAACTTCAGGGCTCTCCAGAGGGTGGTGCGGTCTGCCCAACGCATCACCGTCGGCACAATGCCTGCCCACCAAGACACTTACAGCATCCAATGTCACAGGAAGGCCAAAAAGATCATCAAGTTCAACCACCCAAGCCACGGCCTGTTCACACCGCTATCATTCAGAAGGCAAGGTCAATACAGCTTCTATCTCAAGGCCATCAGACTGTTATATAGCCATCACTAGCTGGCCTCCACCCAGTACCCTGCCCTGAACTTGTCACTAGCTGACTACCACCCGGTTGCGCTACATTTACATTTTACATTTTAGTCATTTAGCAGACACTCTTATCCAGAGCGACTTACAGTAGAGTGCATACATTTTATTACCTTTTTACATACTGAGACAAGGATATCCCTACCGGCCAAACCCTCCCTAACCCGGACGACGCTATGCCAATTGTGCGTCGCCCCATGGATCTCCCGGCTGCGACAGAGCCTGGGCGCGAACCCAGCCCAGCCTGGGCGCGAACCCAGAGACTCTGGTGGCGCAGCTAGCACTGCGATGCAGTGCCCTCGACCACTGCGCCACCCGGGAGATACGCGCGTGGCTGACAGGGTATACAATTGAGCACACAGCCATGCGATCTCCATAGACAAACATTGGCAGTAGAGTGGAGCTCAAGAGCTCAGTGACTTTCAATGTGGCGCCATCATAGGATGCCACCTGTCCAACATGTCAGTATGCCAAATTTCTGCTCTGCTAGAGCTTCCCCGGTTAACTGTAAGTGCTGTTATTGTGAAGTAGAAACATCGAGGATTAACAATGGCTCAATTGAGAAGTGGTATGTCACACAATATCTCAGAGTCTGACCCCCGAGTACTAAAGCGCTTAGCGTGTAAAAATCATCTCTTTTGAAACCCTCCCTACCGAGTTCCAAACTGCCTCTGGACGCAACGTCAGCACAATAACTGTTCATCGGGAGTTTCATGAAATGGGTTTCCATAGCTGAGCAGCTGCACACAAGCCAAAGATCACCATGCGCAATGCCAAGCGTCGGCTGGAGTGGTGTAAGGCTCGCCGCTGACGGACAAATCTGGGTTTGGTAGGGGGGAGAACGCTGCCTGCTGCAATGCATATTGCCAACTGTGAAGTTTGGTGGAAGAGGAATAATTGGCAGGATTATTTGACATTTAGACAAGATGAACATTAGTTAGATATTACTGCACTGTTGGAACTAGGAACACAAGCATTTCGCTACACCCACAATGAGATCTACCAAGTATGTATTTGGACCAATACAATCAATACAATACAATCTGATTTGTTTTCTCAGCTACAGTTTGAGTGCTGTCCTGTCTGACAGTGAAATAGCTTGCCATAGCTTGAACTATGGCGTAGCTAGCTAGCGTTTGTGGTAGAAATTACAACAATGTTATTCAAATGATCTTTTATAGAATATTCTTCAATTAGTACTTTCACACTGTCTGTTGGCCTGAGAGGAGCCTCTGAGGCTTAATGCTGGCAGTTGATTGACGATGCATTGGTGATAAGACCTAAAAACTACATTCCACTGCTAATGTTAACTGAGTTGCTGTGTCAAATGCTGTTCTGCCTGGGCCAGGGGAACTCTCCCTCCAGTTTCTCTCCCACATCGCAAATGGACACGGAATTTAATCTGTTTATTTGGGCTTGTAGCTCTACACCATTGGGTGACCGTTAACACACCATTACTGCAGTAATTAATTATAAAGTTGGATGGTTTTGTAGAAATCTAAAAGTCTATCCTTTTCATTAGAATAATTACCACGACAAGTTTCAAAAGTTCACGGCATGCATTTGTAACAGTATAACTTTAGTACCGTCCCCTTTCCGACACAGGCGCGAACCAGGGACCCTCTACACACATCAACAACAGTCACCCACGAAGCGTCGTTACCCATCGCTCCACAAAAGCCGCAGCCCTTGCAGAGCAAGGGGGAACCCTACTTCAAGTCTCAGAGCAAGTGACGTAACCGATTGAAACGCTATTACCGCGTACCCGCTAACTAGCTAGCCATTTCACATCCGTTACACATTGTAAGGTAACAGCGTGACACTTTTGTTTAAGTGATGTAGCTAGCTAAATATGTTTTGTGGAAAAAATGTAGGACTGCCGTTTAGACATGAACTAGCTATTGTTGTCAGCAATTCTTGTCTGCTAGCTAACTAATGGCTGAAGTTATTTGTGTAACAAACCTTCCATAAACAATTACAGCTAGTTACCTTTCTTTGCCTGTTCGTTAGCTACTGGACACAAAAAAGCTAATGTTAACTAATAGCAGCTGTATTGTTACCAAGCAACCGAGTTGCTGACCCGTTTAGATAGAACTGAGATGTAGCTGGAAATAAATGAGTAACATCAGAAATGCTACAAACGTAACCAAGACTCAGGAGATGATTGCGGACTACAGGGAAAGGAGGACCGAGCACGCCTCCATTCTCATCGACGGGGTTGTAGTGGAGCAGGTTGAGAGCTTCAAGTTCCTTGGTGTCCACATCAACAACAAACTATAATGGTCCAAACACACCAAGACAGTCGTGAACAGGGTACGACAAAACATATTCCCCCTCAGGAAACTGAAAAGATTTGGCATGGGTCCTCAGATCCTCAAAAGGCTATACAGCTGCAACATCGAGAGCATCCTGACTGGTTGCATCACTGCCTGGCACGGCAATTGCCCGGCCTCTGACCGCAATGCACTACAGAGGGTAGTGAGTATGGCCCAGTGTGGCTAAGCTGCCTGCAATCCAGGACCTCTACACCAGGCGGTGTCAGAGGAAGGCCCTGAAAATTGTCGAAGACCCCAGCCACCCCAGTCATAGACTGTTCTCTCTACTACCGCATGGCAAGCGGTACCGGAGTGCCAAGTCTAGGACAAAAAGGCTTCTCAACAGTTTTTACCCCCAATCCATAAGACTCCTGAACAGGTAATCGAATGGCTACCCGGACTATTTGCACTGTGTGTCCCCAACCCCACTTTTACGCAGCTGCTACTCTGTTGATCATATATGTATAGTCACTTTAACTATACATTCATGTACATACTACCTCAATTGCCCCGACCAACCAGTGCTACCGCACATTGGTTAACCGGGCTATCTGCATTGTCCCACCACCCGCCAACCCCTCTTTTTACGCTACTGCTACTCTGTTCATCATATATGCATAGTCACTTTAACCATATCTACATGTACATACTACCTCAATCAGCCTGACTAACCGGTGTCTGTATATAGCCTTGCTACTGTTATTTTCAATTGTCTTTTTACTGTTGTTTTATTTCTTTATTTACCTATTGTTCACCTAATATTTTTTTCACTATTGGTTAGAGGCTGTAAGTAAGCATTTCACTGTAAGGGCTACACCTGTTGTATTCGGCGCACGTGACAAATAAACCTTGATTTACATCATTGGTTCTTAATGGACGGAAATGTGCAGCTGAGGTAGTGCTGGAATAGTGGAGGCAGTTTTCTTTGCGACTTGCGGTAACTAAATCAACAGTTATTTAGTAGTTCTAAAACGTCGGAAACATTAACTGGCTTGACCATGCTGTATGTCATGTAACTGTTTGTTACATACAAAATGTGTTGTGGATTTCATCGGTTTTATGATTGAACAAAGGTTGTGGTTGAATTTATTCTGCCACTGTCTTCTTGTCTCGGCTGTGTCAAGGCTTATGAACTAACAGGTTATAGAGCAAACAAAGCAATTATCACAACACAGGCTGTAATATGGCTATTTTTCTGCTTGGCTTCCCGGTGACTTTACCCACGCATCGGTACTGGAAGGTGTAGGCTTTGCCTCATTTCTCCATGGTTCTGACTTAACCTGCGCGTTGCCTTGTATCAATCTGTGTGCTTTAGGCTAGTAGGCTACTTTGCTGAAGGACAAAATATCCCAAGTGTTTATTACCATCATTGTGTATTTTGTCCAGATGTTCAAATGGAACGAAGGATATGGAAGATCAAAGATAACTAGGCCTAGACATATTATACACCACAGTAGGAATAGTTAAGTCAACATAACTTACCCGATCCATCGTTAACTCTATTAATCTTCAGCGTTTCTTAGTGACAGTAAATCTGTAGCTAGCCTACACTACAGTTACTTTCTTTGTTGCAGCATTCAGATAAAGAACAGCTAGGTCAGAGCAATCAGACGTCATTTTCAATATCAACACTTTAGTGGTGACAAATGCATGTCTGATTTAGGCTAAGCTCGCCTAGATTTTACCTGATCTATTAAAGTAAACGTTCAACACCCTATTCACCAAGAATCCTGATGTCTGTTATCGTCTAACTCAACCCGACAGTCTGTTGGAACAACGTCCTCTTCGAGAGTCCAGATAGTTGTAATTCTCTAATGCCCAGTAAGGGAAGCCTATAAAATAACACTGGTTACAGCAGCGCTATCCGTGCGAACCAGTAAAACCCGATGTATGTTCAATCCGACATCTGCAGTGGAATTTTACAGCAATGCAACCGTGCTAGATGTTAGGGCATTCATACTTCCTGAGAGAAGGGCTGTTGAAAAGCAAGAAAACGGTCTTCTTCGGTATTATGGCGGTTTGCATACAATTATTATTGGTGCATGCCGCCACCTACCGATTTGTCTGTTCATCAGTTTAGCGTTTTGTAGTACTATTCTGTAGTATTAATTCAATACACTTCGTGACAAAAATTGCCCAACCAACTAACCCTACACCCATTAAAACCTCATCATTATACCACTACTTTGGCCCAGTCTGCTGGCCTGATTCTACACCAGGCCAGCAGACTGGGAGGACGGGATATTATCGTTCAAAACACCTTGTAACTCTGCAGTAAAATATTGTACACCCAAGTACTTCTCAACAGCTGCCACATCTATCCACTGTGTTTTACATTCTATTCCTGTGGTACAGTTGACAACCATGGCTATGAACGCAAAAAGAAAACAACATTACTGAAGCATGTTATTCTTATCACTCTCTAGTGACCTCGGCCTAATCACTGGGATCCTCTCAGGATCCCTCTTCCTGTACCCATCTTCCTCTAGTACTCTCTTCACTGCCTCAGCATACAACATCTTCTGCACTACTGTGATCCTGGTAACCTCAACCTGTCTTTCTCTCACTGGACACATCTGATCTCCAGCACCATGTGTACCCCTACAGTTTACACACACACAACTTTTTACATCAATACTACACATTCCTTTCTGTCAGGTCTTCCTGCACACATCTCACATCTAGGAATCTCCCTGATTCACACTGCTGGAAGGAAGTAGTCAAGAAAGAGAGTTTGTGTTTATACAGGAAGTACCCCCCCCCCCCCCCACCAAATGCTAACTAGCATAAAAGTAGACATCATGCAACGCTACAAACCCTTAAAAGCTCCTGCATGTCATCTCCAGCTGACACCTTTGCTAACAGGTATTGTGTAATTTTTAAATTTGCCCATGACAGGTCACAGAATTGTCTATTTAAAGAAATGTAGCCATTTTATTTATTACTACATTTAGCTAACATTAGATAGTTAATCCAGAGATTCTTACCCACACCAGTAGGTCATTGATTGCAAGATATTAGCTTGTCACTTAGTCTTTTAATGAATGCATAACGGTAAACCTAGACACTTGCATCGTATAGTATTCTGAGTGGTGACTCAAGGCTCGCTACCGTGGCTAGATTCATTGATACAATTATGGGTCTTTAGCATTAACGTAATATTGGAGTCAGTCAAAATATTCTTTACTCTTCACTTTCTTCTGGCAACGGTCCATACTTGGTCCCTTACTCTTTTTCATTTGCTTTTATGATCTTCATCTTTTCCAAATGTGTATTTTCATCCTGTTTCGTCCATTTGATAAATACATTGAATTTTTTTCTCTCGCTCTTACGTTGACATCAAAGTCCTGAGACATGTAGTGACCTCTGAAGAGTGGAGATCAGGGTGGAGGTGGTAGCCAATGATGGGGTGGGGGTGCAGTTTGGGGTTCTCCCCGCCCGAAGCCTGGTCACTTTTTAAAGGTAATTTTTATGATGTTTCAGAACCACAAATGTATAATTTTATTTTTAAAGCAATGACAGGTAATTCTGATATGTTTCCGAGAGGTCAAAGTTCACCTTTCTGTCAATCTGAACATTCTGAAGATGTGTCTGATGGACAGCTGTGAATCTAATATTTCCAATGATATATGATTAAAGGGTAAACATGAGTAATAACCTGATGTACTGTATGCTGACGTTGTCATAGGGTAAAACCACTATGGCGGAATGGGATGAAAGGATGAATAGAAAGAGTGATAACACACAGAAGAAAAGAAAATGAATCATTATGAGACATTTTCACCCCGAACGAGCCCCCTGGCTCATTGACTATAAGGCCTCCAGATTAATTCAGTACATTTTTATCATTGTGTCTGTGATTGTGCAGGTGTGTACATTTCAATACTTCCTTTCTTTTACATGTGTGTATTTTTGTGTATTGTTAGATATTACCGCAATGTTGGAGCTAGGAACACAAGCATTTATACATCTGCAATAACATCTGCTAAATATGTGTATGCGACCAATACAATTTGATGATGAAGCTGTGTATTTGTGTGTGAGTACAGGTGCATAGGTTTGTGTGTGGGTTTGTAATTGGTGGAGGGTGGTATGTGCATTAACATTGGTGAAGTAACACATTAAACATTGGTTTAGGTGTTATTACATGATCGGTTGAAGTTATTACGTTATTCATTAAAAAAGTTGTTACTTACCTGACTGATAACGTAACTTATTAAATTAAACAGAAAAGTTATTACGATAACAATTCAACATTTTATCATATTAACCAACAAGATATTACATTTACCGGTTTCATTACATTATAAATCTAAAAGTTATTACATTAACGGTTGTTACAAGACAGCATACATAGTTCTTTCCTTGACCTCATGAATATTATTATTCAATGTGTCATTGATTCGTTTTTGGAGTACGTAAACACACACACACGTTGACTATAACATTTCCTATGATAACATTTATCCATTTAGATCAATGTGTGATATTACATAGACACAGTGGAGACCTGATCCTAGATCAGAGCTGCATATTATGCTGCAGAGGTTACCATGGTGATCAGACAAAGGCAATTGTTTAAGAATGGGAGATGGATATGACTGTTTCATAGTTTTTTTTAAATGTATTTATCCTTTATTTAGGGTTAGGGTACACTAGATTTTTATTGAACATTTATTTAGGGATCTGGAACCTGTGCCAGAAGGGGAGGGAGATGAAATACAGCACGTTTGTGTTTTCTGGTGTTTTCTCATTGGCCCTAAATGAGCAAAGCTCTTTCCACATAGACAGACATAAGGTTTCTCTCCAGTGTGTGTTCGCTGGTGTGTATTTAGGGTCCCTGATAGACTGAAACTCTTCCCACACTGATCACAGCTGTAAGGTTTCTCTCCAGTGTGTGTTCGCTGGTGTCTATTCAGGTGTTCTGATAAAGCAAAGCTCTTCCCACACTGATCACAGCTATAAGGCTTCTCTCCAGTGTGTGTTCGCTGGTGTCTATTCAGGTGTGCTGACCGAGCAAAGCTCTTCCCACACAGACAGACATAAGGCTTCTCTCCAGTGTGTGTTACCAGGTGTGTAGTCAGCTCTCCTGACCGAGCAAAGCTCTTCCCACAATGATTACAGCTATGAGGCTTCTCTCCAGTGTGTATACGCTGGTGTATGGTTAGAATTCCCAAATTAGCAAAGCTTTTACCACAATCAAGGCAGGGGTAAGGCTTCTCCCCTGTATGAATTCTCAGATGAGATTTGAAGGTGTTAGAAGCAGCAAAACTATTCCCACACTGAGAGCAGCAGTACGGTTTCTCTCCGGTGTGAATCCGTTGGTGCATTATGAAACCACTCCTGCTAGTGAAACTCTTCCCACAGTCAGAGCAGCAATGGTGAGGTTTCTTCCCTGTATGTCTGTGCTTTTTGAGGTGTTCTGATCGGGAGAGACTATTCTCTACCTTGTCACAAACATGTTGTTGAGGCTCCCCAGATAAGTCCCTCCCATTGAGAGAGCGACAGTTAAGGGTGTCCCCTGCGAAACAAAGACATTGAATTAAGTTTTTGGAAAAATGGGTCCATAAAAATATCACCATCAATATACAGTCAATAGCCAGTTTATTAGGTACACTACCCCGTTCATGAAAATAGATCACTACTACAGACAGTGTCACGCGGCTGTGGCTTGCTATATAAAGCAGGCAGACAGGCATTCAGTTACTGTTCGATTGAACATTAGAATTGGTTAAACAAGTGATCTAAGCGACTGAGTGTGTGGTATGATCGACGGTGCCAGGTGAGCCGGATCCAGTATCTCAGAAACAGCCGCCCTCCTGGACTTTTCACGCACGACAGTGTCTAGAGTTTACTAAGAATGGTGCATCAAAAAAGCAAACATCAAAAAAGCAAACATCCAGTCAGCGGCAGTCCTGTGGGTGAAAACAGCTCATTGACCAGAGAGGTCGCAGGAGAATGGCAAGAATCGTGCAAGCTAACAGGCAGGCCACAAACAGACAAATAATGGCGCAGTACAACCGCGGTGTGCATCTTGGAACGCACAACTGGTCAATCCTCGTCACTGATGAGCTATTGCAGCAGACGACTACACTGTTCCACTCCTTTCAGCTAAAAACATACAAGAAGCTGCTCCAGTAAGAACGCAATCACCAACACTGGACAATTAAGGAGTGGAAAAGCATTACCTGGTCCGACAAATCCCAGTTGCTGTTGCGTCATGCTGTTGGTGATGGTGTACTGGTGTGGGGAATGTTTTTCCTGGCACACGTTAGGTCCCTTGATACCAATTCAGCAACAATTTAACGCTACAGTGTATCTGAACATTGTTGCTGACTAAACCCAATAGAGTATCTTTGGGATGAGATGGAACGGGCTGTTGGCAGCATGAATGTGCCACCGTCCAATCTGCAGCAACTGTGTGATTCCATTGCATGAGCATGGACCAACATCACCGGGGGAACATTTGACGCCTTGTAGAATCTACACCCCAAATAATTCAGAATGTTCTGGAGGCAAAGGGGGGGGGGTCCGATCCGGTACTAGATAGGTGTACCTAATAAACTGAGTATATATTGTTTATCAATCAATTAACAGAAGTTGCAGAAGCATATTGCAGTCTAATCCACATACACCATTGTTCAAACTTGATGAAATCAAGTCTTCCTCCTCGTGCCCCCCTCTCACAGTTCCACTCTGCCCTGGTGTTTTCCTGCAGTCGACCAGCCTCACAGCCAGGCTTTTCAGACCCAGCAGTAAGGCGATATCAGGAGAGTTGCGACCAGGGGACTCCGGCAGGCTGGAGGGGGACGGGCTAGCACTGTCCTGGTGACCACAGGAAGTATTGTACACAGAATATAATTAGACCAAACATTTGATTACTTTAGTCTAAATCTCTGATTGGTGCATCCTTATATCTCCTTTCTCTTTTAGTGTGTAATTGTTCACTACTTTCCACAAAATGTGCAGATTTTTTCAAATGGAAGTGGTTTATATATTTTTTTACTCTTAGTACAAATGCCAAAACTGATAACACTTGTAATGCCCCATTTTATGTTAAGAACCTTGATTGAACATTCATTTGAGTTGAACACATCTTTCACCCCTGAGTTAGTCTTGGTTAACCCAGAACTAAAGTCTCACGTAATTGGTCAGCCGCTCGGTTAAATTCTGGGCACATTCATGTTAGGAGAGATTAGGAGATGCTAGAACGAGGAGCAGGACCGGAATGAGAAGCTCCCCGTCTCTCAAGATACAGGCCGAATGCCACCCACCTCCCCTTCCAACGTGTGAAAGATGGTAACACCTGCTATATCATGATTTGTTCAAATAACCTGTGATGAAAAACCTAAACACTAGAACTACTGCTGTTCGTTATCCCACTTGGAGCATGTTGAGAAAAATGTCAGTCTTATAGTTTCAGTATTCTTATACAGTACATACATAGAAGAAACCATCAGATATAGGGGTATTGTGGCATGTAGTAGAAACCTACAGTAAAAAGGTATTGGTGTAGCCTGGTGAAATTTCTGCTCCATGCAACATTGCTCAAGATCCACTTTTCTATGTGACTTGTTACTGTAACAGCATCCTCATCTAAAATCATCAGCTTACAGTGTATCAACAACATTCAGATAATGAGTAGATTAAACTAATTTACCACCCAAGTATTTCAGCAGTGCAGTGCATTGTACACTACATAATTTATCATGTTTTTTTTTATATATTTTTAACTGAAAGTAAACTAGACACTATATCATTTTGGTTTCGTAGCTCAGATTTTAGCAGTTTGATTAAATTATTGTTAAATGTCTTAACAAATGACAGGAAAATATTTTCAAAAGTAATCAATTGAAAATGGCCTAAGAGTTTTGAAACAGATTTTTGTGCTTAGAGTTGTGAAAATGTACTACATACTTGTGAAAATTGCACCAAAGACAATTGGTAGAATCTTGGGCTAGGGGGAGTCTCCACCATATGTTTTATACCAGTCATTTCCCTTAAAATCAGTGAAGGAAAGTGAACAAGTGCACACTTAGGGAGGACAGAAAGATAACTAGGGATTCATTAACATTATCTTGGCAGAAGCAGAGCTAGCGTGAGGGCCACATAGTAATGCCCCAGTTCCTGCAGATACAAAGAAACCATTATTTAACACTATAAAATATTTCTAATGTTACATATAAAATATTATGTAACACTATAAAACATGTGATAAAGACTTATTTAACACTTATTATGTTACACTATAAAACATGTGATGAAGACTTATTTAACACTAATTATTATGTTACACTATAAAACATGTGATGAAGACTTATTTAACACTAATTATTATGTTACACTATAAAACATGGAAAAAGTGATTTAATTGAATTAAATCCCGGAATTGGTCTTGGTGGTTGTTGCTTATTTTATAAAGCAATGTACCCTACAGCTGTCTGTCACTATACCTCCTTGAGGGGACCCCTGGGACTGGTGGCTACACTGCTGGTGGGGGAAGGACCAGGGTATTTATTTAGTAAGTTATTTATTAAGTTTAATAGTTGAAATAAGTTAACACACTGCCGGGACTTGAGGTAGGCCTACACTAGAAGAATCCAACAATGATGCATGTTGTCTACATTTCAAACAGTCAACCATATCTTTAGGCAGGAATTAAGAAAATAAAAAGATTCAAAAGAACAGGATAGCATATTCTAAGTTTGAAAGGTAGACTCAGAGATATTACGTGTACAAAGCCATGTACAAAGTAAACAGCATGGTGGGTCAATTTCCGCAATAACCAAGAACGTTGAAGCACAAGGCTAAACTTCTCCAATGTTTGAAAAAATGATACTGAACAAATACATAAAACGCAACCATTTCAAAGATTTTAGTACATTTGATGTAATCATATAATCAGTCAATTGAAATAACTTCATTAGGCCCTAATCTATGGATTTCACATGACTGAGAATACAGATATGCATCTGGTGGTTACAGCTACCTTAAAAAAAACAATTGTCTTCACAATGAGCCTCAAGATCTCATCGTTGTGTTTTTGTGCATTCAAGTTGACAATTGATAAAATGCAATGGTGTTTGTTGTCCGTAGCTTATGTCTGCCCATACCATAACCTCACTGCCACCATGGGGCACTCTATTCACAATGTTGACATCAGCACACCGCTCGCCCGCACAATACACATGGTCTGCGATTGTCAGGCCTGGTTGGACGTACTGCCAAATTCTCCAAAACAACGTTGGAGGCGGCATATGGTAGAAATGAACAGTCAATTTTCTGCCAACAGCGCTGGTGGACATTCTTGCAGTCAGCATGCCAATTGCACGCTCACTCAAAACTAGGAGACATCTGTGGCATTGTTTTGTGTGACAAAACCGCACATTTTAGAGTGGCCTTTTTATATCAACTTCTTGATATGCCACACCTGTCAAGTGGATGGATTATCTTGTAAAGGAGAAATGCTCACTAACCAAGATGTAAAATAATTTCTGCAAAAAAATAGAGAAATAAGCTTTTTGTGCATATGGAAAATTTTGGGGATCTTTTGTTTCAGCTCATGAAACATGGGACCAACACTTTACATGTTGCATTTATATTTCTGTTCAGTGTATATGAAAGCAAGCTTTGCTTTTACACTTGCAAGACCATCATGATTAATTGACCGGGAGTTTTTTTTCTTGTAGTTTCTTGGGCCAACTGACATTTACTCCTGAGGTGCTGACTTGCTGCACCCTCGACAACTACTGTGATTATTATTATGTGACCATGCTGGTCATTTATGAACATTTGAACATCTTGGCCATGTTCTGTTATAATCTTCACCCGGCACAGTCAGAAGAGGACTGGCCACCCCTCATAGCCTGGTTCCTCTAGGTTTTTTCCTAGGTTTTGGCCTTTCTAGGGAGTTTGTCCTAGCCACCGTGCTTCTACACCTGCATTGCTTGCTGTTTGGGGTTTTAGGCTGGGTTTCTGTACAGCACGTTGAGATATCAACTGATGTAAGAAGGGCTATATAAACACATTTGATTTGATTTAGTAATGTGGAGCCTGCCTGTATTTCCTTAAACCTTTCGAGCAATACCTGTCATTCAGAAGAAAAACAAATATTTCATAACATATTTTCTTGCCCTCATTAGCGCCTCACCACTAGAACCGCAGTGCAAATATCCAACACATGGGCTAGTCCACCATCCAGATCAGAGTTGTAAAAACAATCAAGCCGGTCAAATGGAAGTTGTTCGTTTGGCACTGTTGATCTACACAGAGGTGGCTTAAAATGTCAGGAAGACAAGAGAAGGAGCATACTGGAATCTATTCTGGATGTTCAGAACTGGTGAGTTTGTCCTGATGTTAGCAAGCAAGCATCTGCTCACTGCAGTGGACAACATGCTGTTTACATTTGTATTGTTTTCTCAGCTACAGTTTGAGTTGTGTCCTGTCTGACAGTGAAATATGGCAAGATTTTACCGTAGCGTCGACTATAGCTAGTTAGTGTTGTAAAAGCCAAATTGCATTGCAAGGTAGTATCGTGACAATTTCCACAAAGTTTGTTGTTGGTTTTGAAATTATGTAGTTAGCCATCTATGTTTTGTGAAAATATTTAGGGCTGGCATTTGGAAGTGAATTAGCTATCGTTAGATACCTTCTGTGTTCAGGTCAGCTGTTGTTGTATGACTCTAGCAAGCTAATGGCTGAAGTTATTTGTTTAACAAATCTTCCGTAAACAAATATAGCTAGTTACATTTCTTTGCCTGTTCATTAGCTAGCTAACTAGCTTTCAGCTGTTAGCTATTTACAGAGGCTAGCTGTTGGACTTTGGACAAGCAAGCTAACATTAGCTAATAGCAGCTGTGTTGTTGCAGAGCAACAGAGTTTCTGACTCGTTCAGATAGAACTCTGAAATTCGGCTGAAATATGTTAGCATTGTCAAATGCTACAAAAAAGGAGCTCATTGTTGGTTCCTAATGGACAGAATTATGCTTGTGAGAGCGATAATTTATCAAATGTAATAAAATCTGTTGCACCTACAAATTTAGTCAATCCGACATTTTTTAAATGACATGGTCACTTTATGGTAGCTATATGCTTGTTTTAATCTGACTTCTAGACTTGAGACATGTGGGCGCAGAAAATACTCTGAAAACTCAATTGCTAAAGACCCTTTTAGAAATCCGGTATATGGTACTCCGTAACGGCTGGACAGATCACGATGAGGTGGGGAGTGTGTTGTGTCTCCAATCAAGTTCATTTGCGAGATTTAATCGACATTGGTGTCATAATGGCTTAGATACGATGGTAGGGAGATTTTAAATGTATCATTGAGCATGCATATTAGCCAATGTTCAACCAATGCATACTCAGCGCGACTACAACATAATGGAATAGAACTCAAAAATATGAAATTTTTTGCAAACGTGAGATGTAGCATGCATCATTGGTGTAGCCTCTCAATGGCCAATGCATAGCATCAGCAACCCAGGGTTTATTTAGACATCAATGGTGTAGCCTATGCTTAATTATTTATCCCCGCTTCTGACTTAACCTGCTAACCATTGCTTGTATCATCAATATGTGTGCGATTGGCTAGTAGGCTACTTTGCTGAAATAACCAACCTGGTTTATTTTGTCTAGCTGTTCAAATGGAGCGCATAGATGTGGAAGATCAAAGGAAACGAGACCTAGACATTGTATACACCACAGTAAGGACACTGTTTATAAGTCAACCAAACTTACCCGATCCATCTTGGAAGCGATTCTTTCTTCAAATAAAAAAACATGAAAGTAAATGTGTACGCTTGAGTTACTTTCTTTGTCACGGCGTTCAGATAAAGAAAAGCTAGACCAGCGCAATCAACCGTCCTTTTTAATATAAAAACTGGATTTAAATTGTGACAAACAAACGTCTCATTGAGACTAATTTTACATCAGAAAGATTCTGTGGAATTTTATTTGGTTTGAAAACTCGATAGGCGGTAACAAAACTTCCTGTTGATGCTTTTCAGCTTCTTCTGTGGTGTTTAAGAGGTGCCGCCACCTACTGCACATAGTCATCAACACTTTTCTTCAAGTGGGTGAGGCGGTTTAGGGAGTATAATTTATTGCTAGAAAATAACTGTTTGTATTCCCTCATATATAGTATGTTAAATTAATGACAACTGTAGACGATTTATGGTATAATCACTATGTAATTAATCTATTTAAACTGTAAATTATTAGATGCATCACGTTGTCAATGATTGTAAATGCATTTTGTCCACGTGTGGTTGTATTGTTTTAAAAATTGTCAAATACAATAAAAATCACAAATCCTAAGGTATTTATATAAACAACTAAAATAGCTTGCAGCCTCTGACTGGCTGTGGTTTCCTGGAAGGTGGCAGGCTGAATATGAGATTAGAGAAATTTCTTGTTATTGTCTTTCAAACGAGCTCATGGCTAGATGGCATTCCATGGTTTATTTATTATGGATCCCCATGAGTTCCTGCCAAGGCAGCAGCTACTCTTCCTGGGGTAAAGCAACATTAAGGGAGTTAAATACATTTTAAAAATATTACATGACAATTCATACCACTTTTCACAACACATTAAAAGTGTGTTCCCTCAGGCCACTTCTCTACTATCACATATCTACAATGCAAAATCAATGTGTACGTGTGTGTAGAGTGCGTCTGTGCCTGTGTGTGTCTCTTCACAGTCCCTGCTGTTCCATAAGGTTTATT
The DNA here is from genome assembly GCF_029448725.1 of Salvelinus fontinalis. Lineage (NCBI taxonomy): Eukaryota > Metazoa > Chordata > Actinopteri > Salmoniformes > Salmonidae > Salvelinus > Salvelinus fontinalis. The sequence continues at coordinate 89,813,454 of NC_074666.1, forward strand.
TGTATCTGTTTTTTAAATCTGATTCTACTGCTGCATCAGTTACCTGATGTGGAATAGAGTTCCATGTAGTCATGGCTCTATGTAGTACTGTGCCACTCCCATTGTCTGTTCTGGACTTGGGGACTGTGAAGAGACCTTTGGTGGCATGTGTAGTGGGGTATGCATGGGTGTCCGAGCTGTGTGCTAGTAGTTTAAACAGACAGCTCGGTACATTCAGCTTGTCAACACTTCTTACAAAACAAGTAGTGATGAAGTCAATCTCTCCTCCACTTTGAGCCATGAGAGATTGACATGCATATTAATGTTAGCTCTCCGTGTACATCTAAGGGCTAGCCATGCTGCCCTGTTCTGAGACAATTTAAATTTTCCGAGGTCCATACTAAACAGTAGTCCAGGTGTGAAAAAACTAGAGCCTGTAGGACCTGCCACTATGTGATTTTCAATTGCATTTGATGTCAAACACTTCTCGTCAAAACAGTATCATGCTTTTAAAACTCACTTCACTGTGAAAATACATTTTGAAGAAACAAATTCAACAGCATGTTGTTTCAACGCCTAACACACCAAAATGGACAGCCTTTAAGGTGATGATTATTTCAAAACATCTAAATGCATAACCATAAATGCCGAACCCCCCCCCCCAAAAACTGAATAAAAATTATGATTGTGCCGTAATACAATACTTAGCCTACCACATATTACGCACAGCAGAAAAACATACAAATACATGTAAAAAAAACCATTTAAGATCTCTTGTGTTTGAGTGTGTGTAACAGTATAACTTTAAACCGTCCCCTCGCCCCGACACGGGCGCGAACCAGGGACCCTCTGCACACATCGACAACAGTCACCCACGAAGCAGCGTTACCCATCGCTCCACAAAAGCCACGGCCCTTGCAGAGCAAGGGGCAACCCTACTTAAAGTCTCAGAGCAAGTGACGTAACTGATTGAAATGCTACTAGCGCATACCCGCTAACTAGCGAGCCATTTCACATCCGTTACACTCACCCCCCTTTCAACCTCCTCCTTTTCCGCAGCAACCAGTGATCCGGGTCAACAGCATCAATGTAACAGTTTAACTTTAAACCGTCCCCTCGCCCCGACACGGGCGCGAACCAGGGACCCTCTGCACACATCGACAACAGTCACCCACGAAGCAGCGTTACCCATCGCTCCACAAAAGCCACGGCCCTTGCAGAGCAAGGGGCAACCCTACTTAAAGTCTCAGAGCAAGTGACGTAACTGATTGAAATGCTACTAGCGCGTACCCGCTAACTAGCTAGCCATTTCACATCCGTTACATGTGGATTGTATTATTATGCATACTAGATGAACGGATTACCTTAAGCTACATTCCAACATCTGTGAGAAAACTTATAGACTTAGGCAATGCGGTTGGTTCATTGATAGTGTTGATAGTGCAGGGCGGTTAGCCTACAATTATAGTGAATTTGTTTTAAATAGCCTAGTAGGGACTTTTTTCTATTCATATTTAATAGGATGACACATTCCCTGTAGCTATACAGAATATCTCAGCCCCATGTTTCCATCTCCTCCTCTCTCTCCTTTATTCCTTTCCTGAGAGCCTTCTTCCTTCTTGATGTTCCCCAACAGATTTCACTTGGTTTCCCAAAATAAGCACAGGGTAGCTGCAGGAACAGGTTTGGAGAGACCATGGCATACAGAGTTTGGGGGGAATATCACCTGTTGCGCAGAGAGCACATGCTCCTCAAACAGTGGTTGATGCGTGGAGTGAAATGTGTTTTTATAGTTATTTCTCAGCTGCTCATATTAAGCACATGCTCTGCAAAAATAAAAGTAGCCTACCCGGTCGGTGTGCTGCTACCATTTGCTATTCAAGTGCATAAGGATGTCTTTTTCCCCTGCCCCTGTTCATTTGATAATGGACCATTCTAAATCAGAACACATTTGACACATTAGTAAAGACAAGATTAAATTGAGAATAGTCTGATGGGTGAAAATCTGATCACTTGATGTGAGAACAGCTGTGCAGCCTGAGCACAAGCTGCTTTTTTTGTAATTTCCCAAAATCATCAATAGGCTGTAATCGCATCATGCAGCCCATATAGAATGTCTTTGAAATCATAACATAAGGTTTATCATTTACAACTAAAGTTGCCAAATAACTCTAAAACTAGTGTATAGGACCGGTTTCAAATGATCACTTTTACATTCAACAAAGCCAATTCATATTCGCTCCGGAATGGGAAAAATATCCTATTTTATTCAGCTAAGATCAATTATATTCTTCTTACTATGAAAATAATTTAATATAAAATATCAACATGGGCCTTATAAGCATATTTTGTCTGCTAAATGAACAAGCCTACAGCCTTTGCAGGAAGCATACCAGCCTGCATCCCACTGCTGGCTGGCTTCTGAAGCTAAGCAGGATTGGTCCTGGACGGGAGACCAGATGCTGCTGGAAGTGGTGTTGGAAGGCCAGTTAGGATGAACTCTTTCCTCTGGTTAAAGAAAATATCCCAATGCCCCAGGGCAGTGATTGGGGACATTACCCTGTGTAGGGTGCTGTCTTTCGGATTGGACGTTAAACGGATCGTTGCTGTAAATGAGAATATGTTCTCAGTCAACTTACCTGGTAAAATAAGGGTTAAATAAACTATGGCATGGAGCATAACCAGATAATATACAGCAGGCCAACTCATATTCTGTTCTTCTGAAATACATTTTCTTCATATCAGAATGTTTTGTTAGTCCTGACTAAAATAAATCATGGACTTTTTGTGATGGTGTATATTAAATAGATTTTAGACAAAAAAAAAAAGTTGATGTTTCAAAGGTGTGAATGAGCAGCTTGTAAGTGTGGAGGCCTGGAGATGCTAAACATGCTCATGTTAATGGTCAATAACTGTGAGACTGGCAGTCTGCATAACAATAACCGACTGACAACACAGCACAGCCCTAAGTGGGACAACATTCCACAGGCCACAACGAACAGCCTGATCAACTCTATGCAAAGGAGATGTGTCATGCTGCATGAGGCAAATGGTGGTCACACCAGATGCTGGCTGTTTTTCTCATCCACTCCCCTAGGTTTTTTTTAAGGTATCTGTGACCAACATATGCATATCTGTATTCTCAGTGATGTGAAATCCATAGATTAGGGCCTAATGAATTTATTTAAATGACTGATTTCTTTACACAAACTGTAACTCAGTAAAATCTTTGAAATGGTTGCGTTTTATATTTTTGTTCAGAGCAGATGATCAGGACAGTGTAAAGTACTATTTGCCCGAAGAGGTGAGGTCTTGCAATGAGCTATATGACTGTACTTCTGATTCTAATTCTCAAGCGGAAAGTTAAAACCCTCAGTCACAAGGTCACTGAGACGGACCAACAGGTGTAAGGGGATCGTCTGAAAGGAACTGACATGCAGGGATGAAACTTAAGGATTTTGGTCACTGGCCAGCAGACCACAATTTCTACTAGCCAGGGTAACATTTGGGTCCTAAATCTGTGGCATTCGTTGTTTGTAAAGGCAAAATTTCACTGCTGTGTTGGGCTAGTTTGGCACCTTTTCTACTAGCCCAATCTGAAAAGTACTAGCCTTGGGAAAGCTTAATTTCCATCCCTGCTGACGTGTCTAACTGACTTCACAGGTCATTTGACTAATCTTGTACAACAGAAGCACTCTGGAACAAAACCGTTTTTGTAGTTTGTATTGCAAAAACATTGAGTCCACAAGTCCTTTGTGAGCTAGTTAGCCAATGTTGATAATGAGATATTGGAGAAGAGAGAGTCGGTCAAGGATGGATTCGGACCAGGTGGTAGATTGTATGACAAGCGGCAGTTTATTCAGAGTAAAGATATCTGGTACAAGCGTGCACGGACTCGTTCATTCAGCTCGTAAGGAACCTGCAGACAGAGCCCCGAAACATAGTGCAAATGTATTTTATACAGGTAATAAAGTAGGTTGAGTCTGGCTGGTCTGGTCTTCTGGTTGGTCCTGATGAGTTGGGCGAGGTCCCTTTCAGGCTAGTATCACTGTCCCATTGGCTCTGAGTAGAGTTCTTTGTCTTCAGAAATGTTCAGCTAAAACAGGAGTTTAGGTGTGTGCGTAGATGTTCCTATTTTGACATATCTGTGTGTCTCTGTAAAATGTTCAGCTAAAACAGGAGATTTTGTGTGTGCGTAGATGTTCCTGTTTTATCAGTGTTTATGAAAGGTTTGCCTCAGCCCTCTGTCCTTGGGTGTGTGTGTGTGTCTCAGTATCTCGTGCAATGCAGACACAGGCACCCTGTTGGTCAAGGCCTTTCCTGTTTTAATCAGTGTTTGTGTGGGGTTTGTGTCAGCCATCTGTCTCTGGGTGTGTGTGGGTCTCAGTATCTGCTTATGAGTTTGTGAGAAACCCTGTTTTGAAAGAAGTTAGTTATAACAACGTAATAGCAATATGCTTGTGTTATTTTAAATGGTATTTATTACACCAACTAGTTAATGTTAGCTCACTGTTTGTGTAATCACACTTTTCCAAGTGGTGACATGTTAGCTAGCCCACCAGGGCAGGGATATTTAGCTAATGTTTAGCTAGCTAGCTATGTTAGTTAACATTAGCTCAACATTCGTGTAGTCAGACTTTTTACGTGGTGACATGCTAGCTAACTAACTACTCTTGCCCTAGTGCTGGACTAAAGTTAGCAAGTCTGACTACACGAACGGCGAGTTAACGTTATCTAGCTGGCTAGCTCACAAAGGACTTGTCAATAATGAAATGTCAGTCATTATGCTGTCCTATGCTGTTTTTCTTTTTACCTGTAAGGAAGGTAATGTGCGTTACACACAACGTGTCAGTGGCTTTCTAGCTAACGTACATTTTTAGAAGCCCCTAGCTAGCCAACCACTGATCTTTGACACACCCATCACAGCTTGTTCGCAGCTATCAACAGGGCTTACCTGTACTGCATATCTATCTAATGTTTCTCTGCAGTGTGTGTTCGGTGGTGTCTAATCAGGTTGGAAGCTCTAGCAAAGCTCTTCCCACACTGATCACAGCTATAAGGCTTCTCTCCAGTGTGTGTTCGCTGGTGTGTATTCAGGATGGAAGCTACAGCAAAGCTTTTCCCACACTGATCACAACTATAAGGCTTCTCTCCAGTGTGTTTTCGATAGTGTCTAATCAGGGTGGAAGCTACAGCAAAGCTCTTTCCACACTGATAACAGCAATAAGGCTTCTCTCCAGTGTGTGTTCTCTGGTGTATAGTTCGTTTATCTGATAGAGCAAAGCTCTTCCCACACTGATCACAGCTATAAGGCTTCACTCCAGTGTGTGTTAGCTTGTGTCTATTCAGGGTGGAAGCTCGAGCAAAGCTCATCCCACACTGACCACAGCTATAAGGCTTCACTCCAGTGTGTGTTAACTTGTGTGTTGTCAGGTTGCCTGACTGATTGAAGCTTTTCCCACACTGACCACAGCTATAAGGCTTCTCTCCTGTGTGTATACGCTGGTGTATAGTTAGGGCTTTTGATAGAGCAAAGCTCTTCCCACACTGATCACAGCTATAAGGCTTCTCCCCTGTGTGTGTTCGCAGGTGTCTAGTCAGCTCTCTTGACTGAGCAAATCTCTTCCCACACCGATCACAGCTATAAGGTTTCTCTCCAGTATGTGTTCGCTGGTGTGAATGTAAGGTCCCAGATTGACTGAAGCTCTTCCCACACTGATCACAGCTATAAGGCTTCTCTCCTGTGTGTGTTCGCAGGTGTATGTTTAGGGCTCCCAAATAAGAAAATCTTTTCCCACAATCAAGGCAGGGGTAAGGCCTCTCCCCTTTATGAATTCTCAGATGAGATTTGAAGGTGTTAGAAGCAGCGAAACACTTCCCACAATGTGAGCAGCAGTATGGTTTCTCTGCGGTGTGAATAATGAAGCCACTCTGGCTTGTGAAACTCTTCCCACACTCAGAGTAGCAGTGGTGAGGTTTCTTCCCTGTACGTCTCTGCTGGTGTTTCTTGAGATGTTCTGATCTGGAGAGACTCTTCTCTGTCCTGTCAGCAACATGAAGTGGTTGAAGCGCCCCAGATGATAAGCCCCTCCCACTGAGAGAACGACAGTTAGTGGTGTCCCCTGTGAAACAAAAACATTGAATAACTAGGTTTTGGAAATATGGATCGATAAACACATACTATAACAATAAAAAAAAAATGTTATTTAGCAGATGCTCTTATCCAGAGTGATTTACAGGAGAAATTAGGCTTAAGTACCTTACTTAAGGGCAGACAGATTTTACACCTAGTCGGCTCAGAGATCCAAACCAGCAAGCTTTCAATTTGTGGCCCAATGCTCTAAACCAAGACTACCTGCCTCTCTTATCATCAACACTCACTGGCCAGTTTATTAGGTACACCACCCTCCGTTCACGAAATTCAATCGACAATTAACTAGCAACTGAGTGTTTTACTGTTTATAAATCAATTAAGCAGATTGTAGTCTAATCCACACACCCCATTGCTCTTACTTGATGAAATCAAATCTCCATCTCCCTCCTTGTGTCCTTCTCTCACAGTTCCACTCTGCCCTGGTGTCTTCCTGCAGTCGACCAGCAGCACAGACACCCTCTTCAGACCCAGCAGTAAGGCGCTACCAGGAGAGTTGTGACCAGGGGACTCTGGCAGGTTGGAGGGGGACGGGCTAGCTCTGTCCTGGTGACCACAGGAATAATTGTACATAGAATATCATTAGACCAAACATTTGATTACTTTAGTCTAAATCTCTGATTGATTGGGTGCATCCTTATAATAACTACTTTCTCCTGAAGTATGTAATTGTTCACCACTTTCCATAAATGTCTAGTATTTTTTATTTATTTTTTTTAAATCACTTTGGCAAATTTTTCAAATAGAAGTGATATTTTTTACAATGTCTTATGTTAAGAACCTTTGATTGAGCATTCATATGCATTGAACAAATTAGCGGATCAATTTAGTTCATACGTGTTAGGAGAGCTTAACAGTTTCTGGAAAGAGGAGCTCCACCGTCTCCTCCCCTTCCAAAATGTGAAAGATTGTAACACCTGCTAAATCACTTTGCACCATACCTGCTGGAGCACGCGCTCCAGCAGGTATATTTCACTGGTCATCCCCAAAGCCAACACCTCCTTTGGCTGCCTTTCCTTACAGTTCTCTGCTGCCAATGACTGGAACAAATTGCAAAAATCACTGAAGTTGGAGACTTACATCTCCCTCAATAACTTTAAGCGTCAGCTGTCAGAGCAGCTTACCGATTGCTGCAGCTATACACAGCCCATCTGTAATTAGAACATCCAACCAACTACCTCATCCCCATATATCTATTTTTTTCTGCTCTTTTGCACACCAGTATTTCTACTTGCACATCCTCATCTGCACATATCACTCCAGTGTAAATTGCTAAATTGTAATTACTTCGCCACTATTGGCCTATTTATTGCCTTACCTCCTTACTTCATTTGCACATACTGTGTACAGATTTTTCTATTGCGTTATTGACTGTACGTTTGTTTATCCCATGTGTAACTCTGTTGTTTTTGTCGCACTGGTTTGCTTGATCTTGGCCAGGTTGCAGTTGTAAATGAGAACTTGTTCTCAACTGGCCTACCTGATTAAATAAAGGTGAAATAAACACAACATTTTAAAAAATGGTGGTTTGTTCAAATAACCAGTGATGAAAAACCGAAACACCAGAAATACTGCTGCTCGTTATCCAACTTTTGCAGCATGTTGAGAAAGTCAGTCTTATAGTTTCAGTATCCTTATACAGTACATACATAGAAGAAACCATCAGATATAGGGGTATTGTGGCATGTAGCAGAAGCCTACAGTAAAAAGGTATTGGTGTAGCCTGGTGAAATTTCTGCCCCATGCAACATTGTTCAAGATCCACTTTTCTATGTGACTTATTACTGTAACATCATCCTCATCTAAAATCAGCAACATTCAGATAATGAGTGGGAAAAAAAATTAATTTAACACTCAAGTATTTCAGCAGTACATTGTACACTATACCATCATTTCAATTGTTAGCACAGTGACCCACTTTGTCCTACTGTATAGAAGTACACTGGCAGAAGGACAGTGTAGTATTTACAGCCATATCCATCAATTATTTGGAATTACCTTCCAACATAAATTAATATAAATGTATATAGTTCTCAAACTGTACTTAAACTTACACTATACAATTTGTTTAGTAGTTAAGTTGAGCAATTTGATTAAATTATAGTTAAATGTATTGTTTACAAATTACTGGAAAATATTTTTTATGTAATTAATTGTAAATGGCCTATGGAAACGTGTTTAGAACTGTGAAAATGTACCACATACTTCAAAAATGCAACAAAGTGATGAAAAAACAAAACAACTAACGGCATTGGATTGGTGGAAGCATGGGCTAGTGTGAGTTCACACCATATGTTTTATACAAATCATTTCCTTTCAACATCAGTGAAGTGAACAAGTGAAGACGTTGGAAGGAAAGATAATTAGGAATTCCTTAACATGGTATCTAGCCTACCAAAAAACATGATGTAACACAATAAAACATGATGCAACACTATAGAACCTTATGTAACACTTACAAATTTTATTTAAATGCCTATGCAGAAATTGCTCCACCATTTCCTGGTTGCTAAAATTGCTAAGAAGTGTACTGTAGAGATTTGTTGTACCATCTAAACCGCTGTGAAATATATTTTCCATAACCCAAAATATTGTATTTTCAGATGTTTGTAGTTGGTGCACAAAACCGAAAGTAAGACTGAAAAACAAAATAAAAATGGGAAGCATAGAAATAACAAACACAGAACAGATTTACTGATTCTTAGACTTGCTTTCAATGAGAATGACAGATCTATAACTGACATTGCTATGTGAATTCTCCCAAAAACAAACATATTGCAGCTTTATCACTTTAAAACATGATTTAACACTAAAACATAGCAACATTGATATACAGTGTCTTTAGAAAGTATTCACACCCCTGGACTTTTCCATTTTTTTTTGTGTTACAGCCTGAATTTAAAATTGATACAATTGAGATTTTTTGTCACTGGCCTACACACAATACCCCATAATGTCAAAGTGGAGTTGTTTTTCCATGTCATTTATTTTTTTTCAAATGAATTAAAAATGAAACTGTCTGGAGTCAATAAGGATTCAACCCCTTTGTTATGGCAAGCCTACATAAATTCAGGAGTAAAAATGTGCTTAAGTCACAATATGTTGCATGGACATACTCTGTGTGCAAAAATAGAATTTAACATGATTTTTGAATGACTACCTCATCTCTGTACTCCACATATACTGATAATTGTAAGGTCCCTCCATCGAGCAGTGAAATTCAAACACAAAAAGCAGGTAGGTTTTATGCCTCGAAAAGAAGGGCACCAATTGGTAGATGGGTAAAAAAATATATTGAATATCAGCCAGCCGAATATCCCTTTGATCATGGTGAAGTTATTAATTACACCTTGCATGGTGTATCAATACACCCAGTCACTACAAATATACAGGCGTCCTTACTAACTCAGTTGCCAGAGAGAAAGGAAACTGCTCAGGGATTTTACCATTAGGCCAATGGTGACTAAAACAGTTACATAGTTGAATGGCTCTGATAGCAGAAAACTGAGGATGGATCAACATTGTAGTTACTCCACAATACTAACCCAATTGACAGTGAAAAAAGGAAGCCTGTACAGAATAAAAATATTCAAAAACATGTATCATGTTTGCAACAAGGCACTAAAGTTATACTGCAAAAAATGTGGCAAAACAATTCACTTTATGTCCTGAAAACAAAGTGATGTGTGTTGTATTGGAAATGCCCCAAGCATTACTGAGTACCATTCTTCATATTTTCAACCATAGTGGTGGCTGCATCATGTTATGTGTATGCTTGTTATCGTTACGGACTGGGGAGTTTATCAACACAAAAAAGAAACAGAATGGAGCTAAGCACCGGCAAATTCCTAGAGGAAAACCTGGTTCAGTCTGCTTTCCACCAGACACTGGGAGATTAATTCACCTTTCAGCAGGACTATAACCTAAACCACTAGGCCAAATCCACAGTGGAGTTTCTTACCAAGAAGACAGTGAATATTCCTGTTACAGGTTTGAGCAGTAATCGCTGCCACAGTTGATTTATAATATGTATTGACTCAGGGGTGAATAATTATGGAAATGAGATTTCTGTATTTCATTTTCTATACATGTTCAAACATTTCTAAAAACATGTTTTCACTTTTTCATTATGGGGCATTGTGTGTATATGGGTGAGAGAAAAAAGCTCCATTTAGGCTGTGACAAAATGTGGAATAAGTAAAGGAGTATGAATACTTTCTGAAGGCACTGTATAATAGATTTTAATTAAGTGCTGGAATTGGTCTGAGCGGTTGTTGCTTATTTTATAACGCAAAGTACCCTACAGCTGTCTGTCACTAAACCTCCTTGAGGGGACCCCTGGGACTGGTGGCTGCACTGCTGGTTGGCTGCAGGTGGGGGAAGGACCAGGGTCTTCAAAATGATTTATTTGTTGAGTTTAACAGTTTAAATTAAGTTAACACACTGCTGGGACTTGAGGTAGGCCTACACTAGAATAATCCAACAATGACGCGCACAGCGTCTACATTTTACACAGTCTAACATATCTTTAGGCAGGAATTAAGAAACATTATGGAATGAAAAACGTTCAAATTACAGAATAGCATATTCTGAGTTTAAAGGTATGACGTAGGCTAGATGCACAAAGTAAATAACATAGTGAGTCGATTTCTGTTATAAGCAAAAGCCTTGACGTGCAAGGGTAAACTTCTCCACTGTTTTGGTCCAGTGGCTACCATGCTGGACCAGCGTGAAGCATACCAGTGCACATGCCTGCGCAGATACTGTGTGTGAGAGCAAAGTATTGCATCTTGCTCATTGCAATATCTCCAGTGCTGCTTGTGGCGTCATTTAGCCGAGTCTGCCTTTAAATGTAGCATATTTTAAAGTAGCTATGCAATTCAGTTTGGGATGGGCATTTTACATTTTTTTGACAGTTTGACTGACTCATATCTTTTTCAATACTTCAATGAAAAAAAATATATATATTTTTAGAACACAAGGCCCACACTGGGAAAAAATATATGTGCATTTATCTATACGCCTACAGCATGCAACAATGCCTAATTTATCAACCATTAAAGTGACCAGTGATTCCATGTCTATGTACATTGGGCAGCAGCATCTAAGGTGCAGGGTTGAGTAACAGGGTGGTAGACAGCTAGGGATGGCTATTTAACAGACTGATGGCCTTGAGATAGAAGCTGTTTTTCAGTCTCTCGGTCCCAGCTTTGATGCACCTGTACTGACCTCGCCTTCTGGATGATAGCGGGGTGAACGGGCCGTGGTTCGGGCGGTTGATGTCCTTGTGGTGATGCAACCCGACAGGATGCTCTCAATGGTGCATCTGTAAAAGTTTGTGACGGTCTTAGGGGCCAAGCAGAATCTATGCAGCCTCCTGAGGTTGATGAGGCGCTGTTGCGCCTTCTTCACCACGCTGTCTGTGTGGGTGGACCATTTCAGATTGTCAGTGATGTGTACACAAAGGAACTTGAAGCTTCTCACCTTCTTCACTGCGGTCCCGTCGATGTGGATACGGGTGTGCTCCCTCTGCTGTCTCCTGAAGTCCACGATCAGCTCCTTTGTTTTATTGAGGGAGGGGTTATTTTCCTGGTACCACTCTGCCAGGGCCCTCACCTCCTCCCTGTAGGCTGTCTCGTCTTTGTTGGTAATCAGACCTACTACTGTTGTTGTCATCTGCATACTTGATGATTGACGTGGAGGCATTTGTGGCCACGCAGTAATGGGTGAACAGGGAGTACAGGAGGAGGCTGGGGGCAGCCTGTCAGGAAGTCCAGGATACCGTTGCACAGGTCAGGGTTCAGACCCAGGGCCCTGAGCTTAATGAGTTTGAAGGGTACTATGGTGTAGAAGGTTGATCTATAGTCAATGAACAGCATTCTTACATAGGTATTCCTCTCATCATATATGCATAGTCACTTTAACCGTATCTACATGTACATACTACCTCAATCAGCCAGACTAACCGGTGTCTGTATGTAGCCTCGCTACTGTTATTTTTCACTGTCTTTTTACTGTTGTTTTGTTTCTTTACTTACCTATTGTTCACCTAATATATTTTTTCCACTATTGGTTAGAGCCTGTAAGTAAGCATTTCACTGTAAGGTCTACACCTGTTGTATTCGGCACACGTGACAAATAAACTTTGATTTGATTTGTCCAGATGGGATAGGGCATTGTAATGGCGATTACATCGTCTGCGGATCTGTTGGGGCGGTAAGCAAATTGAAGTGGATCTAGGGTGTCAGGTAAGGTGGAGGTGATATGATCCTTAACTAGCCTCAAAGCACTTCATGATGACAGAAGTGTCATGTTTTGTAGAATCAGTGAAATTGTCCATACTCACAAAAAGTTTTTTCTTTCAAATTGTGTGCACAAATTTGTTTACATCCCTGTTAGTGAGCATTTCTCCTTTGCCAAGAATGCATCCACCTGACAGGTGTGGCATATCAAGAAGCTGATTAAACAGAATGATCATTACACAGTTGCACCTTCTGCTAAAGTCAATATAAGGCCACCCTAAAAATGTGCAGTTTTTCCGCACAAAACAATGTGCCACAGATGTCTCAAGTTGAGGGAGAGTCCAGATGGAGCTGTAAATACAATCAAGCCTGTCTAATGGCAGAGTTGATCAGCACAGATATGGATCACAACCTCGAAGACAGGAGAAGGAGCATACTGGAATGTGTTCTGGATATTTGGAACTGGTGAGTTTGTCCTGATGCTAGCCAGCATACATTTGCTCACTGCAGTCCACAACATGCTGTTTACATGTCTATTTGTTTTCTCAGCTACAGATTGAGTTGTCTCCGGTCTTGAGTGAACTATGGCTAGCTCTTACCGTAGCGTCGACTATAGAGTAGCTAGCTAGTGTTGTAAAAGCCTAATTGCATTGCAAGTTAGTAACGTGACAATTTGCCCAACGTTTGGTGTTGGTTTGTTGAACCGATGTAGTTAGCTAGCTATGTTTTGGAAACATTTAAGACTGACGTTTGGAAGTGAACTAACGTTAGCTACCTTGTGTTAGTCAGCTGTTGTCTGGCTATAGCTAACTAATGGCTGAAGTTGTGTAACAGACCTTACATAAATATAAAATATAAAAAAATATAGCTAGTTACCTTAGCCTGTTCATTAGCTAGCTAGCAAGCATTCAGCTGACTGGTGTTAGCTATTTACAGAGGCTAACTGCTGGACTTTGGAAAAGCAAGCTAACATTAGCTAATAGTAGCTGTATTGTTACAGAACAACAGTTGCTGACCCGTTTAGATAGAACTGAGATTTGGCTGAAAATGTCAAATGCTACAAAAAGGAGCTCATTGTTGGTTCCTAATGAACAGAAATATGCATGTGAGAGCAATAAGTAATCAAATCTGTTGCACTTACAAATCGACTCAATCCGACATTTAAATCAAATGGTCACTTTATGGTAGCTATATGCTCGTTTTCATTTGACTTATAGAATTTGAGCTAGGTGGGAGTAAACTCTGAAAACTCAATCGCTAAGGACCCTTTTAGATGTTCGGAATATGTTACTCCGTAACGGCTGGACAGCTTCTGAGAGGTGGGGAGTGTTGTCAAGTTGATTTGCGAGATTACATCGACATTGGCTTCATAATGGCTTAGATATGATGGTAGGGAAATGTTAATTTGACATTGCGCTTCAACCAATGCATACTCAGCGCGACTACAACATAATGGAATAGAACTATAAAATATGAAAAATGTTGCAAATGTGAGATCATTGGTGTAGCCTCTCAATGGCCAATACATATCATCAGCAAACCTGGATTTATATACATCACTGGTGTAGCCTATGCTTAATTATTTATTTTCGCTTCTGACTTGACCTGCTGGTTGCGCATTGCTTGTATCAATCTGTGTGCGATTGGCTAGTAGGCTACTTTGCTGAAATAACCAACCTGATTTATTTTGTCTAGACGTTCAAATGGAACGCATAGATGTGGAAGATCAAAGGAAACGAGACCTAGACATTGTATACACCACAGTAAGGACACTGTTCATAAGTCAACCAAACTTACCCGATCCATCTTGGAAGCGATTCTTTCTTAAAAAAAAAAAAAATGAAAGTGAATGTGAATGTGTACGCTAGAGTTACTCTCTTTGTCACGGCGTTCAGATAAAGAAAAGCTAGACCAGCGCAATCAAACTTCCTTTTAAATATCAAAACTGGATTTAAATGGAGACAAATTTTACATCAGAACGATCCTGTGGAATTTATTTTAGTTTGTAAACTAGATAGAGGATGGTAACAAAGAACTTCCTGTTGATGCTTTTCGGCTTCTTCTGTGGTGTTTAAGCGGTGCCGCCACCTACCGTACATAGTCATCAACACTTCAATTGCCTGAAGCGGTTTAGGGAGTGTAATTTATTGCTATAAAATAACTGTTTGTATTCCCTCAAATATATAGTGTTAAGGTTCCCCTTGCTCTGCAAGGGCCGCGGCTTTTGTGGAGCGATGGGTAACGATGATTCGTGGGTGACTGTTGTTGGTGTGTGCAGAAGGTCCCTGGTTCGCGCCCGGGTCGGGGCGAGGGGACGGACTGAAGTTATACTGTTACACAAGCACTGATAAGAAGTGATCAGGTAGGCCTATTATGACGTTTCCACTGGATCAGAGCATGACATTTTATCTTTTCACACTGGTTATTTAAAGTGAGAGAGCTAGAAAGATTTTTCAAATACAATGATTAACTATTGCAATTCTCAATGGATGTAAAAACAGACTTTGTTTGCTTGCTGTTTTGAGGTGAAGAATACAACATTACTTTGAGAAGCTCAACAGGTCATTAGTGATGGTGCGTTAAGCCAACCAGAAATACTATCAGATCTCCAAATGGGCACATTTACAGTGGGGCAAAAAAGTATTTAGTCAGCCACCAATTGTGCAAGTTCTCACACTTAAAAAGATGAGAGGCCTGTAATTTTCATCATAGGTACACCAACTATGACAGACAAAATGAGGGGAAAAAATCCAGAAAATCACATTGTATGATTTTTAATGAATTTATTTGCAAATTATGGTGGAAAATAAGTATTTGGTCACCTACAAACAAGCAAGATTTGTCTCTCACAGACCTGTAACTTCTTTAAGAGGCTCCTCTGTCCTCCACTCGTTACCTGCATTAATGGCACCTGTTTGAACTTGTTATCAGTATAAAAGACACCTGTCCACAACCTCAAACAGTCACACTCCAAACTCCACTTTGGCCAAGACCAAACAGCTGTCAAAGGACACCAGAAACAAAATTGTAGACCTGCACCAGGCTGGGAAGACTGAATCTGCAATAGGTAAGCAGCTTGGTTTGAAGAAATCAACTGTGGGAGCAATTATTAGGAAATGGAATACATACAAGACCACTGATAATCTCCCTCTATCTGGGGCTCCACGCAAGATCTCACCCCGTGGGGTCAAAATGATCACAAGAACGGTGAGCAAAAATCCCAGAACCACATGGGGGGACCTAGTGAATGACCTGCAGAGAGCTGGGACCAAAGTAACAAAGCCTACCATCAGTAACACACTACGCCGCCAGGGACTCAAATCCTGCAGTGCCAGACGTGTCCCCCTGCTTAAGCCAGTACATGTCCAGGCCCGTCTGAAGTTTGCTAGAGAGCATTTGGATGATCCAGAAGAAGATTGGGAGAATGTCAGATGAAACCAAAATATAACTTTTTGGTAAAAACTCAACTCGTTGTGTTTGGAGGACAAAGAATGCTGAGTTGCATCCAAAGAACACCATACCTACTGTGAAGCATGAGGGTGGAAACATCATGCTTTGGGGCTGTTTTTCTGCAAAGGGACCAGGACGACTGATCCGTGTAAAGGAAAGAATGAATGGGGCCATGTATCGTGAGATTGAGTGAAAACCTCCTTCCATCAGCAAGGGCATTGAAGATTGAGTGGAGTGGCCTAGCCAGTCTCCAGATCTCAACCCCATAGAAAATCTTTGGAGGGAGTTGAAAGTCCGTGTTGCCCAGCAACAGCCCCAAAACATCACTGCTCTAGAGGAGATCTGCATGGAGGAATGGGCCAAAAATACCAGCAACAGTGTGTGAAAACCTTGTGAAGACTTACAGAAAACGTTTGACCTCTGTCATTGCCAACAAAGGGTATATAACAAAGTATTGAGAAACTTTTGTTATTGACCAAATACTTATTTTCCACCATAATTTGCAAATAAATTCATAAAAAATCCTACAATGTGATTTTCTGGATTTTTTTTTCTCATTTTGTCTGTCATAGTTGAAGTGTACCTATGATGAAAATTACTAAATACTTTTTTGCCCCACTGTATGTACATTTTCCCGCAGGCCAGGTAGCCTATTGGCCTACTTCTATGCATGCAGGTCCTTACTCAACATTGACAGGAGCGCTCCAAACAAAAGACTGACTAAATTGACAAAACTCATAAATGGAATGAAATCAACCAAAACTGGTTTCTCACAAGTTCAGCATAGGTTGTGCACTCTGCAAACAATCTGTCGACTCCGACAATAATACTGGGAAGACTGGAATAATTATATTGAATGCATTAACAGTAATGACTGTAACCAAAGTAACAAACATTGTAAATGAGGAATTAACGTTAGAATGTACTACTGGTGACATATAATGGGGAAGTGATATCAAACGCAAACAATTCACACAATGAAGTTATGAAACAATGAAAGTGCACAAATTGGCAGGAGAGAGCGCATTCTGGAGAGAGAAGGGCATTGTGCATCTGGGCGCTGCATGTTTAACCCGACATCTGCATTGGCCATGCAGCATTTATGGTGATAAGGCCTCAGTAGAAGGGAATTCATACTTCTTGTGCTTTGCGAAACAGTGCAAGAAGAAGTGAGTTTGTTTTCTACAGGATGTACCGTCAACGCAGAGCTAAAGAGCCCTCCACATTGTCACAAAATTTGGGAGGAGCATATATATATTTTCGCCCATGTAACGGATGTGAAATGGCTAGCTAGTTAGCGGGTACGCGCTAGTAGCGTTTCAATCAGTTACGTCACTTGCTCTGAAACCTATTAGTAGTGTTGCCCCTTGCTCTGCAAGGGCCGCGGCTTTTGTGGAGCGATGGGTAACGACGATTCTTGGGTGTCAGTTGTTGATGTGTGCAGAGGGTCCCTGGTTCGCGCCCGGGTCGGGGCGAGGGGACGTACTAAAGTTATACTGTTACATTGATGCTGTTGACCCGGATCACTGGTTGCTGCGGAAAAGGAGGAGGTTGAAAGGGGGGTGAGTGTAACCGATGTGAAATGGATAGCTAGTTAGCGGGTACGCGCTACTAGCGTTTCAATCAGTTACGTCACTTGCTCTGAAACATATTAGTAGTGTTGCCCCTTGCTCTGCAAGGGCCGCGGCTTTTGTGGAGCGATGGGTAACGACGGTTCGTGGGTGTCAGTTGTTGATGTGTGCAGAGGGTCCCTGGTTCGCGCCCGGGTCGGGGCGAGGGGACGTACTGAAGTTATACTGTTACACCCATCTCAGGTACCTAATCTATTGGAGGCCTAGACTAAAAACCCATTCATGCTTGACCCGAAAATGTATGTGTGTCTCACACACACACACACACACGTTACTACTTGACTAAAACCAACTGCCTGACAACCAAACAAGCGACTAATTTGGGGTCAGCCTTAATTCAGACCCCTTGATTTTCCCCCCCACATTTTGTTGTTACAGCCTTACTCTAAAATGGAATAGTCTTGGTGGTTCCAAACTTCTTCCATTTCAGAATGGAGGCCACTGTGTCCTTGGCGACCTTCAAAGCTGCAGAAATGTTTTGGTTCCTTCTCCAGATCTGTGCCTCGACACAATCCTGCTTCAGAGCTCTACAGACAATTCCTTCGACCTCATGGCTTGGTTTTTGCTCTGACATGCACAGTCAACTGTGGGACCTTATATAGACAGTTGTGTGCCTTTCCTAATCATGTCCAATCAACTGAGTTTACCACAGGTGGACTCCAAACAAGTTGTATTAACATCTCAATGGAAACAGGATGCACCTGAGTCTCATAGCAACGGGTCTGAATACTTATGTAAATAATAGTTTAATTTTTTTAATACATTTTGTAAAATTCCTAAACTTTTCACTTTGTCATTATGGGGGAGTGTGTAGATTGAGGGGGGGAAAAGTATTTAATACATTTTGGAATAAGGCTGTAATGTAACAAAATGTGGAAAATTGTCACTGGGTCTGAATACTTTCCGAATGCACTGTATGTATTGTAACAGGCTCACAATGTGGTTACTTAAGTCCGATTTTGGATATATTTGGCTGTTTTCGCAGGATAACGTTTAAAAGTTGAAGTGACTTCTAAATGCTTACTCCGGTTAGCATAGCTAGCATCTGTGGTGGTGGTAGTCAATCATTTTTAACTAATGCAGTTGATTGGTGAATATGAAATTAACATTTGCTGGTTGGGGTTGACATACAAGCGTTACTCTGATTTGTACCTCAATATAGTGTGACATACACATATAAACAATAGTCTAAACGTAGACTAATTTTGCTGGGGGGCAATGAAGAGATTCAGGATTATTCCCCCATGGCCCTTTTCTCCCACACATTTCTATGGCAATTCTATTGTTTTGCTCGAGTTCAATTGACTTCTTTAGCGCATCTACAGTTGAAGTCGGAAGTTTACATACACTTAGGTTGGAGTCATTAAAACTCATTTTTCAACCACTCCACACATTTCTTGTTTACAAACTATAGTTTTGGCAAGTCGGTTAGGACATCTACTTTGTGCATGACAAGTAATTTTTCGAACATTTGTTTACAGCTTATTTCACTAATAATTCACTATCACAATTCCAGTGGGTCAGAAGTTTATATACACTAAGTTGACTGCCTTTAAACAGGTTGGAAAATTCCAGAAAATTGTCATGGCTTTAAAAACTTCTGATAGGCTAATTGACATTAATCAAGTCAACTGGAGGTGTACCTGTGGATGTATTTCAAGGCCTACTTTCAAACTCAGTGCCTCATTGCTTGACATCATGAGAAAATCAAAAGAATTCAGCCAAAAATTGTACACCTCCACAAGTCTGGTTCATCCATAGGAGCAATTTCCAAACGCCTCAAGGTACCGCGTTCATCTGTACAAACAATAGTAAGCAAGTATAAACACCATGGGACAATGCAGCCGTCATACGGCTCAGGAAGGAGGCGCGTTCTGTCTCCTAGAGAGAAATGTACTTTGGTGCGAAAAGTGCAAGTCAATCCCAGAAGATGCTGGAGGAAACAGCTACAAAAGTATCTATATCCACAGCAAAACGAGCCCTATATCGACATAACCTGAAAGGCCACTCAGCAAAAAACGAGCCCTATATCGACATAACCTGAAAGGCCACTCAGCAAGGAAGAAGCTACTGCTCCACGGTTTGCAACTGCACAAGGGGACAAAGATCGTACTGTTTGGAGAAATGTCCAATTGTCTGACGACACAAAAATATAACCGTTTGGCCATAATGACCATCGTTGTGTTTGGAGGAAAAACCGTGAAGCATGGGGGTGGCAGCATCATGTTGTGGGGGTGCTTTCTGCAGGAGGGACTGGTGCACTTCACAAAATAGATGGCATCATGAGGAAAGGAAATTATGTGGATATATTGAGGCAACATCTCAAGACATCAGTCAGGAAGCTAAAGCTTGGTCGCAAATGGACAATGACCCCAAGCATACTTCCAAAGTTGTGGCAAAATGGCTTAAGGACAACAAAGTGAAGGTATTGGAGTGGCCATCACGAAGCCCTGACCTCAATCCTATAGAACATTTGTGGGCAGAACTGAAAAAGCGTGTGCGAGCAAGGAGGCCTACAAACCTGACTCAGTTACACCAGCTCTGTCAGGAGGAATGGGCCAAAATTCACCCAACTTATTGTGGGAAGCTTGTGGAAGGCTACCCAAAACATTTGACCCAAGTTAAACAATTTAAAGGCAACGCTATCAAATACTAATTGAGTGTATGTAAACTTCTGACCCACTGGGAATGTGATGAAAGAATTAAAAGCTGAAAAATCATTCTATTTTTCTAACATTTCACATTTTTTAAATAAAGTGGTGATCCTAACTTACCTAAGACAGGAAATCTAAATGTCAGGAATTGTGAACAACTGAGTTTAAATGTTTTTGGCTAAGGGTTATGTAAACTTCCAACTTCAACTGTATGTTCCAAACAGGTTTATGGTGATCAGACTAAATCAACTGTTTAAGAATGAGAGATGGATATGACTGTTCACTAGATGTTTTCTATTGATCCTTTATTTATGGATCTGGAACCGGTGTCGAACACGAGGCAAATAAAATGACACATTTTTTGTTTTCTGGTGTTTTTCCACATAGGCCCTAAATGAACAAAGCTTTCCCCACATCTAAGGTTTTTCTCCAGTGTGTGTTTGCTGGTGTGAATTTAGGTTCCCTGATTGACGGAAGAGCTTCCCACACTGATCACAGGTATAAGGTTTCTCTCCAGTGTGTGTTCGCTGGTGTGTATTCAGGTGTACTGATTGACTGAATTTCTTGCCACAATGATCACAGCTGTAAGGCTTCTCTCCAGTGTGTGTTCGCTGGTGTAGAGTCAGAGAGTAAGCTACAGCAAAGCTCTTTCCACACTGACCACAGCAAAAAGGTTTCTTTGCTGTGTGTATGCGCTGGTGTATAGTTAGTGTTTCTGAAGAAGCAAAGCTCTTTCCACACTGATAACAGCTATAGGGCTTCTCTCCAGTGTGTGTTCGCTGGTGTGTAGTCAGATTGGAAGCAACAGCAAAGCTCTTCCCACATAGACAGACATAGGGTTTCTCTCCAGTGTGTGTTCGCTGGTGTCTAGTCAGGGAGGAAGTTAGAGAAAAGCTCTTCCCACACTGACCACAGCTATAAGGCTTCACTCCAGTGTGTGTTAGTGTGTGTGTTGTCAGGTGGCCTGACTGATTGAAGCTCTTCCCACACTGACCACAGCTATAAGGCTTCACTCCAGTGTGTGTTAGCTTGTGTGTATGTTTAGGGCTCCCAAATAAGCAAATCTTTTCCCACAATCAAGGCAGGGGTAAGGCCTCTCCCCTGAATGAATTCTCAAATGATATTTTAAGGTTTGAGAAGCAGTGAAACTCTTCCCACACTGAGAGCAGCAGTACGGTTTCTTTCCGGTGTGAATCCGCTGGTGAATAATGAAGCCACTCCTGCTTGTGAAATTCTTCCCACAGTCAGAGCAGCAGTGGTGAGGTTTCTTCCCTCTACAACTCTGCTGGTGTTTCTTGAGGTGTTCTGATCTGGAGAGGTTCTTCTCTGTCACGTCAGTAACATGTTGAGGCTCCCCAGATGATAAGCTCCTCCCACTGAGAGAACAACGGTTAGGGGTGTCACCTGTGAAACAGACACTGAATAATAGGTTTTGGAAATATGGGTCCATAAATACTATACATTATTTTTTAAAGTTTTTGTTATTTAGCAGACGCTCTTATCCAGAGAAAATTACAGGAGCAATCAGGGATAAGTACCTTGCTCAAGGGCACATGGACAGATTTTTCACCTAGTCAGCTTAGAGATTCTAACCAGCAACCTTACGATTAGTGGCCCAACATACTTAACCACTAACCTACCTGCCGCCCTGATCATCAATATACACTCAGTGGAGTGGCCAGTTTATTAAGTACACCCCCCTCCGTTTACGAAACTGGATTGACAATTTACTGGCTACTGAGTGTATACTGCTAATCAATCAATTAACAGAGGTTTCAGAAGCAGATTGTAGTCTCATCCACACACCCCATCGTTCTTACTTGATGAAATCAAATCTCCCTCGTGTCCTTCTCTCACAGTTCCACTTTGCCCTGGTGTTTTCCTGCAGTCGACCAGCCTCACAGACACCCTCTTCAGACCCAGCAGTAAGGCGCTACCAGGAGAGTTGTGACCAGGGGACTCCGGCAGGTTGGTGGGGGACGAGCTAGCTCTGTCCTGGTGACCACAGGAAGTATTGTACATAGAATATCATTAGACCAAACATTTGATTACTTTATTCTACATCTCTGATTGGTGCATCCTTATAATACCTCCTTTCTCCTGAAGTGTGTCATCGTTCACTACTTTACGCTTCAATCACGTCGGCAAATTATTCAAATGTTAGTGGTAGATTTTTTACAAATGTAAAACGTATAACACTCGTAATTTTTCTAAATGGAAGTGATACTTGTCATGCCCCGTCTTATGTTCAAAACCTTTGAGTATTCATTTGAGTTGAACAAGTCTTTCACCCCTGAGTTAGTCTTGGTTAACCCAGAACTAATGTCTCACGTAATTGGTCAGCCGCACGATTTTAGTTCTGAGTTCATACGTGTTAGGATGAGAGCTTAACAGGTGCTGGAATGAAGAGCTCCACCCTCTCAAGATACGGGCCGAATGTCCCCTCCCCTTTCCAAAATGTCGGCGAACGCCAACACCTGCGAAACTGTGATTTGTCATAATAACCAGAGGAAAAACCAAAACACCTGAACAACTGCTGCTCATTATGATGTAGTATTTAGAGCCAAATCCATCAATTATTTGGTTTTACCTTCCACCCTGAATTAAATGAATGTCAATTTATACAGTTATCCCCATATACAATAGAGCCACATCTTTCTGGTGCCTTTAACAGTTTGTTTCTAGCCTAAAGCATTGCAGAGTTATGCATGCTATACTTTTATATAATCAGGGTTTGGGGGGCATTAGCCCCTCACCCACCCAAAGCACCACACCACTGGAATGAACGTTGACAAATATCCAACACATGGGCTAGTCCACCATCCAGATCAGAGCTGTAAATACAATCAAGCCTGTCTAATGGCAGAGTTGTTAGTTTGGCACTGTTGACCAGCACAGATTTTGATAATGTCAAGACAGGAGAAATAGCATACTAGAATCTATTCTGGATGTTCCAAACTGGTGAGTTTTTCCTGATGCTAGCAACCATGTATTTGCACACTGCAGCAGAGAAATTGCTATTTACATGTGTATTTGCCCTCCCTTTGGCATATCAGATCACGACTCCAATCTGGTCCTCTTTGCCCATCCACATCGACAGGGCCGGTCAAGTTACTTTGTGTACACAACACTGACAATCTGAAATGGTCCATCCACACAGACAGTGTAGTGAAGAAGGCTGAACAGCGCCTCTTCAACCTGAGGAGGCTGAAGAAATTCAGTTTGGCCCCTCAGACCCACAAACTTTTACAGATGCACCATTGAGAGCATCCTGTCGGGCTGAATCACCGCCTGGTACGGTAACTGCACCATTCACAACTTCAGGGCTCTCCAGAGGGTGGTGCGGTCTGCCCAAAGCATCACCGGCGGCACAATGCCTGCCCTCCAAGACACTTACAGCACCCAATGTCACAGGAAGGCCAAAAAGATCATTAAGGTCCTCAACCCCCTGTGCCACAGCCTGTTCACCCCGATATCATCCAGAAGGCGAGGTCAGTACAGGTGCATCAAAGCAGGGACCAAGAGACTGGAAAAACAGCTATCTCAAGGCCATCAGACTGTTATAAAGCCATCACTAGCCAGTGTCCACCAAGTACCCTGCCCTGAACTTAGTCACTGTCACTAGCTGACCACCACCCAGTACCCTGCCCTGAACTTAGTCACTGTCACTAGCTAAAAACCACCCAGTTGCGCTACCATGCACCGTAGAGGTTGCTGCTCTTTGTACATAGACATGGAACACTGGTCACTTTAATAATGTTTACATAATGTTTTACCCACTTCATTTGTATATATGGTATTCTAGTCAAGGCCATGCTATTCAACTAATATATATATATATATATATATATATATATATATCCACATATATTGTCTATACATCCTGTGATGGAAAATGTTATCGTGTGAAGAGCCGCCTTGAAAAGGTTCATCTTGTCTAAATGTCAAATAATCCTTGGTTCCTGTCTGTACTTGGTAAAGATATGAAGGGGGGCAACATGACCCCCTCAGGACCATCTGTCAAAACGCCCAGAATATGTTCTATAAGTTAAGACAGGAGGCGGTGCCAGACACGCCGGAACCAACCCTATGAGGATTTCCCCGAGGGAGCTACCTTCAGAACGCTACTTTATACTTCTAAGTTTGACTGACCTCTCCAGCATGCTGATAAAACAATGATTCTTTTAAGATTGACTTTGAGTGTCCCTGTGTTGCATTTACACGACTATCCCATCATACACTACATGACCAAAGGTATAGCGACACCTGCTCGTCGAACAACTCTTAACAAAATCACAGGCATTACTATGGAGTTGGTCCCCCTTTTGCTGCTATAACAGCCTCCACTCTGCTAGGAAGGCTTTCCACTAGCTGTTGGCGCATTGCTGTTGGGACTTGCTTCAATTCAGCCACGAGCATTAGTGAGGTTGGGCACTGATGTTGGCCGTTTAGGCCTGGCTCGGGGTCTGGGTTCCAATTCATCCCAAAGGTGTTTGATGGGGTTGAGGACAGGGCTCTGTGCGGGCCAGTGAAGTTCTTCCACACCAATCTCGACAAAACATTTCTGTATTGACCTCGCTTTGTGCACGGGGGCATTGTCATGCTGAAACAGGAAAGGGCCTTCCCCAAACTGTTAACACAAAGTTGGAAGAGCAGAATGTCATTGTATGCTATAGCATTAAGAATTCCCTTCACTGGAACTAAGGGGCCTAGCCCGAACCATGAAAAACAGTCCCAGACAATTATTCCTCCTCCACTAAACTTTACAGTTGGCACTATGCATTGGGGCAGGTAGCATTCTCCTGGCATCCACTAAACCCAGATTTGTTCGTCGGCGGCGAGCCTTACGCCACTCCAGCCGACACTTTGCATTGCGCATGGTGATCTTAGGCTTGTGTGCGGCTGCTCAGCTATGGAAACCCATTTCATGAAACTCCCGACCAACAGTTATTCTGCTGACGTTGCGTCCAGAGGCAGTTTGGTACCCAGTATGAAATGTTGGAACTGAGGACCAACGATTTTTACGTGTCTCTGCACTTCAGTACTCGGCAGTCCAGTACTCGGCGGTCCCATTCGGTGAGCTTGTGTGGCGTACCCCGTATTCTTATCGGCAGACTCAACAGCCTTGGTATCTCATATGACTGCCTCGCCTGGTTCACCAACTACTTCTCAGATAGAGTTCAGTGTGTCAAATCGGAGGGCCTGTTGTCCAAACCTCTGGCAGTCTCTATGGGGGTACCACAGGGTTCAATTCTCGGGCTGACTCTTTTCTCTGTTATATCAACGGTGTCATTCTTGCTGCGGGTGATTCCCTGATCCACCTCTACGCAGACGACAACATTCTGTATACATTTGACCCTTCTAAACAAATAACACAAGCACGCTCTAAGGCCACAAGACTGTGTATACCTCCTTCTATGCTCTCAACATGAGGATCTGTACAAACAAAGTAATGGGACTTGCTGAAGCTGCCATCTTATGCCGTTGTTTTCCACATACATCTTTTTAAGAACTGACTGTTAACTGTTAACAAACCTCCAAACGAGCTTCAATGCCATACAACACTCCTTCCGTGGCCTCCAACTGCTTTTAAACGCTAGTAAAACTAAATGCATGCTCAACTGTTCGCTGCCCTCACCCGCTCGCCCGACAAGCATCACTACTCTGGACGGTTCTGACTTAGAATATGTGGACAACTACAAATACCTAGGTGTCTGGCTAGAATGTAAACTTCCCTTTCAGACTCATATTAAACATCTCCAATCCAAAATTAAATCTAGAATCGGCTTCCTATTTTGCAACAAAGCCTCCTTCACTCACGCCGCCAAACATACCCTCGTAAAACTGACTATCCTACCGGTACTCGACTTCGGCGATGTCATAGCTAGCTAGTGTTTGTGGTAGAAATTACAACATTGTTATTCAAATTACCTTTTTATATTAGAATATTCTTCAATTAGTACTTTCACACTGTCTGTTGGCCTGAGAGGAGCCTCTGGTGCTTAATGCTGGCAGTTTATTTACAATGCCTTGGTGATAAGACCTAAAGACTACATTCTACTGCATGATTAGTGTCTGTGTGAAATGCTGGTCTGTCTGCCAGGGCCAGGCAAACTCAACCTCCAATCATTTGTAACAGTATAACTTTAAACCGTGCCCTCGCCCAGACCCGGGTGCGAACCAGGGACCCTCTGCACACATCAACAACAGTCACCCACGAAGCATCGTTACCCATCGCACCACCGCTAACTAGCTAGCCATTTCACATCGGTTACACATTGTAAGGTAGCAGCGTGACCATGTTGTTTTTAACTGATGTAGCTAGCTAACCATGTTTTGTGGAAAAATGTAGGACTGCCGTTTGGACATGAACTAGCTATTGTCATCTGTTCTTGTCTGTTAGGTAACTTTAGTAACTTTTTTAACAAACCTTCCATAAACAATTACACCTTTCTTTGCTTGTTCGTTAGCTACCTACAGAGGTTAGCTGCTGTACTTTGGACAAGCATGCTAACGTTAGCTAATAGCAGCTGTATTGTTGCCAAGCAACCGCGTTGCTGACCAGGTTAGAAAGAACTCTTGATGACGCTGAAAATAAATTAGTAATAGCAGAAATGCTACAAAAAGGTAGCACATCATTGGTTCTTGATGGACGGAAATGTGCACCTGAGGTAGTGCTGGAATAGTGGAGGCAGCCCCTGTTTTCTTTGCGACTTGCGGTAACTAAATCAACAGTTATTTAGTAGTTCTAAAATGTCGGAAACATTAACTGGGTTGACCATGCTGTAGGTCAATTAACTTTGTTACATGCAAAACGTATGACTGAACAAAAGGTGTGGTTGACTTTATTCTGCCACTGTCTTCTTGTCAATGCATATGAACTAACAGGTTATAGAGAAAACAACGCAATTGTCACAACACACAGGTTGTAATATGGCTATTTTTTCTGCCTTGGCTTCCCGGTGATTTTACCGCTACTGCAAGGTGTAGCTTTGGCCTCTCCATGGTTTTGACTTAACATGCTCGTTGCGCATTGCCTTGTATCAATGTGTGTGCTTTAGGCTAGTAGGCTACTTTGCTGAAGGACAAAATATCCCAAGTGTTTATTACCACCATTGTTTATTTTGTCCAGTTGTTCAAATGAAACGAATGATATGGAAGATCAAAGTTGGTGATAACTAGGCCTAGACGTGTTATACGCCACAGTAAGCATATTGTTAATAAAAGTAAGCCAAACTTACCTGATCCATTATTGAAGCTATTCTTCCTTCAGCGTTTCTTCAAATAAAAAAAAGTGACAGTAAATCTGTAGCTAGCCTACACTACAGTTACTTTCTTTGTTGCAGCATTCAGATAAAGCACCGCTAGACCAGAGCAATCACACGTCCTTTTCAATATCAACACTTTAGTGGTGACAAATACATGTCTGATTTAGGCTAATCTCACCTAGATTTTACCTGATCTATTAAAGTAAACGTTCAAAGCCCTATTCACCAAGAATCCTGATGTCTGTTATCGTCTAACTCAACCCGAGAGTCTGTTGGAACAACGTCCTCTTCGAGAGTCCAGATAGTTGTAATTCTCTAAAGCCCAGTAAAGGAAGCCTATAAAATACCAGACTGATTACAGCAGCGCTATCCGTGCAAACCAGTAAAACCCGATGTATGTTCAATGCGACATCTGCAGTGGCCATTTACAGCAATGCAACCTTGGTAGAAGTTAAGACTTCCTGCGATTCAAAGAGCAGAGCTGTTGAAAAAGGAAGTAAACGGTTTTCTTCTTTGGTATTATGGCGGTTCGCATACAACTGTTATAAGTGCATGCCGCCACCTACTGATTTGTCTATTTATCAGCTTACTATTTTGTAGTTCTGTAGAATGAATTCATTACACGTGGAAAAAAATGCCCAAACAACTAACCCTATGTAACGGATGTGAAATGGCTAGCTAGTTAGCGGGTACGCGCTAGTAGCATTTCAATCAGTTACATCACTTGCTCTGAGACTTAAGTAGTGTTGCCCCTTGCTCTGCAAGGGCCGCGGCCTTTGTGGAGCGATGGGTAACGATGCTTCGTGGGCAACCGTTGTTGATGTGTGCAGAGGTTCCCTGGTTCGCGCCCGTGTCGGGGCGAGGGGACGACGTAAAGTTATACTGTTACATTGATGCTGTTGACCCGGATCACTGGTTGCTGCGGAAAAGGATGAGGTTAAAAGGGTGGTGAGTGTAACGGATGTGAAATGGCTAGCTAGTTAGCGGGTACGCGCTAGTAGCATTTCAATCAGTTACGTCACTTGCTCTGAGACTTAAGTAGTGTTGCCCCTTGCTCTGCAAGGGCCGCGGCTTTTGTGGAGCGATGAGTAACGACGCTTCGTGGGTGTCAGTTGCTGATGTGTGCAGAAGGTCCCTGGTTCGCGCCCGGGTCGGGGCGAGGGGACGACGGAAAGTTATACTGTTACACCTACACCCATTAAAACCTCATTATTCCACTTCTTTGGCCCTCTGATCCTACACTAGGCCAGCAGACTGGGAGGACGGGATATTATCTTCAAAACACCTTGTAACTCTGCAGTAAAATATTGTACACCCAAGTACTTCAACAGCTGCCGCCACAACATCTATCCACTGTGATTTACATTCTATTCCTGTGGTACAGTTGACAACCATGGCTATGAACGCAAAAATAAAAACTTTCCTGAAGCAAGTTATTCCTATCACTCTCTATTGACCTCAGCCTAATCACAGGTATCCTCTCAGGATGCTTCACCCTGGACCCATCTCACTCTACTACTCTCTTCACTGCCTCAGCATACAACACCTTCTGCACTACTCTGATCCTGGTAACCTCCACCTGTCTTTATCTCACCGGACATGTCTGATCTCCAGCACCATGTGTACCCCTATAGTTTTTAGTTTACACTTTTTCCATCAATACTACACATTCCTTTCTCTCAGGTTCCCCTGTCACTTCTCACATCTAGGAATCTCCCTGCTACACACTGCTGGAAGGAAGTTTTCAAGGAAAGGAGTTTGTGTTTATACAGGAAGTACCGCCTCCCTTACCGTAAACCAATCATGTCAATGTCGAGCTATATGAGCTATTCAGCTTGTAGTCTTAACTCGGAAATGAGTTACCTTTGGCTCGTTCAGCCATCCCAATGGGGAAAATGAATGGGGAAAAATGTGGGTTTGTGAATAAACGCCGAAAATAAGGTCAGCACAGGCTAAGGAGATCTTATACGTTTTTGTTCTATGAGATAATAGCAGTCAGTGAGTATGACCTTTATGAATTATGAAGCCTTTGTGATGTGCTTTTTTTAAATTACATAAATACTTCAAAATTCACGAAGTGACGTTGGCTGATAGATTGTATAGCATCTAAACGTGTGTTTCCAAAGGACCTTATTTTCTGCTTTTATCCAAACACCATTAATTTCCCCATAGGCTTTGTCCAACGAACCATGGCAAAATTAGTGCCTATAAAAAGATGGCATTACTATTTCTCTCTTTAGAGCCCCACAGTGGACGAGTCATAATACCCATAAAACCTAGTGGTCAAACAGGGAAATGGTTCCAATTGTTTTCCACCATTCATTTTTCCCATAGGGGATTTCCCATAGGCTTACCCTGGCGAGACATTTTGTTTACCGTGTAACTCTCTCGGACAAGGTGACTTTTATCAATATAGTCGGCTCGATTTACTCTCAAATGTCACTAATGCTAATTAGCATTAAAGTAGACATCATGTAACGCTACAAATCCATGAAAGCTCCTGCACATAATCTCCAGCTGACACCTTTGCTAACAGGTATTGTGTCAATTTTTAAAGAAATGCAGCAAATTGATTCATTACTACATTTAGTTAACATTAGATAATTAATCCCAACATGCTTATGTTTAATGCTAGATCATTGATTGCAAGATATTAGCTCTTGTCCGTTAGTATTTTAATAAATGCTTAATTAACAGTAAACCTAGACACTTGCATCTCATAGTATTCCGAATGGTGACTCAAGGCTCGCTAACTTGGCTAGCCTCTCAAGGATCGGACCCTATTTTTCCCTATTTTCGCCTAAAATGACATATCCAAATCTAACTTCCTGTAGCTCAGGACCTGAAGCAAGGATATGTATTTTTGATACCATTTGAAAGGAAATACTTTGAAGTTTGTGGAAATGTGAAATTAATTTAGGAGAATATTCTTGTTACTTACAACCTCATGCCGATCCTGTAGAGGCTAGATTCATTGATACAATTATGGGCCTATAGCATTCACATAATATTGGGAGTCAGTGAAAATATCCTTTACTCTTCACCTTCTTCTGGCAACGGTCCATACCTGGTCCCTTACTGTAACGGCATTCCTCCTCCTCTTCATCTTCGGAAGAGGAGGAGTATTGAGGGAACCAAGGCGCAGCGTAGAGAACAGACATATTTTATTAACGAAACACGAAACTTGATTAAACTAACAAAAACAACAAACAGTGTAGACAGACCTAGACGACGTACTTACATAAAACAAGAAAAAACGCACGAATAGGAACATAGGCTACACAAACCGAACAAACCGTAAACAGTCCCGCGTGGTGTACAAACACAGACACGGAAGACAATCACCCACCACGAACACTGTGACAACGCCTACCTAAATGACTCTTAATTAGAGGAACGCCAAACACCTGCCTCTAATTAAGAGCCATACCAGGCAACCCAAAAACCAACACAAACAGAAAACATAGAATGCCCACCCAACCTCACGTCCTGACCAACTAACACACATAAACTAACAGAAATAGGTCAGGAACGTGACATAACCCCCCCCATAAGGTGCGAACACCGGGCGCACCAGCACAAAGTCTAGGGGAGGGTCTGGGTGGGCATCTGACCACGGTGGTGGCTCAGGCTCCGGGCGAGGTCCCCACCCCACCATAATCAATCCTCGCCTCCATCTACCCCTAAAAATGTCCACCCATATCTTACCCCAACAAAATCCTCATAGTAACATCCATGAAAGGGACAGCACCGGGACAGAGGGATAAATCAAGACAGAGGGATAGCACAAGACAGAGGGATAGATCAGAATAAAGAGGTAGATCAAGATAGAGAGGGAGATCAAGATAGAGGGGCAGCTCCGGACAGAGAGACAGCTCTGGACTGAGGGGCAGTTCTGGGTATATAGCCGTTTCTGGCTGAAGGGCAGCTCCTGGCTGACTGACGAATCTGGACGCTCATGGCAGGCTGACGGCTCTCGACGCTCATGGCAGGCTGACGGCTCTCGACGCTCATGGCAGGCTGACGGCTCTCGACGCTCATGGCAGGCTGACGGCTCTCGACGCTCATGGCTGGCTGACGGCTCTCGACGCTCATGGCTGGCTGACGGCTCTCGACGCTCATGGCTGGCTGACGGCTCTCGACGCTCATGGCTGGCTGACGGCTCTCGACGCTCATGGCTGGCTGACGGCTCTCGACGCTCATGGCTGGCTGACGGCTCTCGACGCTCATGGCTGGCTGACGGCTCTCGACGCTCATGGCTGGCTGACGGCTCTCGACGCTCATGGCTGGCTGACGGCTCTCGACGCTCATGGCTGGCTGACGGCTCTCGACGCTCATGGCTGGCTGACGGCTCTCGACGCTCATGGCTGGCTGACGGCTCTCGACGCTCATGGCTGGCTGACGGCTCTCGACGCTCATGGCTGGCTGACGGCTCTCGACGCTCATGGCTGGCTGACGGCTCTCGACGCTCATGGCTGGCTGACGGCTCTCGACGCTCATGGCTGGCTGACGGCTCTCGACGCTCATGGCTCGCTGGCGGCTCTGGCGGATCCTGTCTGGCTGGCGGCTCTGGCGGATCCTGTCTGGCGGGCGGCTCTGGCGGATCCTGTCTGGCGGGCGGCTCTGGCGGATCCTGTCTGGCGGGCGGCTCTGGCGGATCCTGTCTGGCGGGCGGCTCTGGCGGATCCTGTCTGGCGGGCGGCTCTGGCGGATCCTGTCTGGCGGGCGGCTCTGGCGGATCCTGTCTGGCGGGCGGCTCTGGCGGCTCCTGTCTGGCGGGCGGCTCTGGCGGCTCCTGTCTGGCGGGCGGCTCTGTAGGCTCATGGCAGACGGGCGGCTTTGCAGGCTCATGGCAGACGGGCGGCTTTGCAGGCTCATTGCAGACGGATGGCTCAGACGGCGCTGGGGAGACGGATGGCTCAGACGGCGCTGGGGAGACGGATGGCTCAGACGGCGCTGGGGAGACGGATGGCTCAGACGGCGCTGGGGAGACGGATGGCTCAGACGGCGCTGGGGAGACGGATGGCTCAGATGGCGCTGGGGAGACGGATGGCTCTGGCCGGATAAGGCGCACTGTAGACCTGGTGCGTGGTGCCGGAACTGGAGGCACCGGGCTAAGGACACGCACCTTCATACTAGTGCGGGGAGCAGGGACAGGGCACACTGTACTCTCAAAGCCCACTCTATACCTGGTGCGTGGTACCGGCACTGGTGACACCGGGCTGAGGACAAGCACATCAGGATTAGTAGGGGGAGAAGAAACAGTGTGTACAGGGCTCTGGAGACGCACAGGAGGCTTAGTGCGTGGTGCCGGAACTGGAGGCACCGAACTGGATACATGCACTACAGGGAGAGTGCGTGGAGGAGGAACAGGGCTCAGGAGACGCACTGGTAGCCTAGTGCGTAGTGTAGGCACTGTAGGTACTAGGCTGGGGCGGGGAGGTGGCGCTGGAAATACCGGACCGTGGAGGCGTACTGGCACTCTTGAGCATTGAGCCTGCCCAACCTTACCTGGTTGAATGCTCCCGGACATAGGCCAGTGCGGGGAGGTGGAATAACCCGCACTGGCCTATGTAGGCGAACCGGGGAAACCATGTGTAAGGCAGGTGCCTTGTATGCCGGCCCGAGGAGACGCACTGGAGACCAGACGCGTTGAGCCGGCCTCATGACACCTGGCTCAATACCCAATCTAGCCCTACCAGTGCGGGGAGGTGGAATAACCCGCACTGGGCTATGCACTCGTACAGGAGACACCGTGCGCTCTACTGCGTAACACGGCGCCTGCCCGTACTCCCGCTCTCCACGGTAAGCCTGGGAAGTGGGCGCAGGTCTCCTACCTGCCCTTGGCCCACTACCTCTTATCCCCCCCCCCCCCCCAAGAAATTTTTGGGTGTTACTCACGGGCTTTTTGGGCTTCCGTGCAAGACACGTTCCCTCATAACTCCGGTTCCTCTCTCTCTTTTCCTCCACTCCGAGCTGCCTCCAGCTGTTCCCATGGATGGTGATTCACTTTAGCCCATGGTCCTTCTCCGTTAAATATTTGCTCCCAACTCCACAAGTCCTGTATACTTCCCCGTTGCTCCAAATTACGCTGCTTGGTTCTGGATTCTTGGTGGGTGATTCTGTAACGGCATTCCTCCTCCTCTTCATCTTCGGAAGAGGAGGAGTATTGAGGGAACCAAGGCGCAGCGTAGAGAACAGACATATTTTATTAACGAAACACGAAACTTGATTAAACTAACAAAAACAACAAACAGTGTAGACAGACCTAGACGACGTACTTACATAAAACAAGAAAAAACGCACGAATAGGAACATAGGCTACACAAACCGAACAAACCGTAAACAGTCCCGCGTGGTGTACAAACACAGACACGGAAGACAATCACCCACCACGAACACTGTGACAACGCCTACCTAAATATGACTCTTAATTAGAGGAACGCCAAACACCTGCCTCTAATTAAGAGCCATACCAGGCAACCCAAAAACCAACACAGAAACAGAAAACATAGAATGCCCACCCAACCTCACGTCCTGACCAACTAACACACATAAACTAACAGAAATAGGTCAGGAACGTGACACTTACTCTTAATAATTTACGTTGATAATCTTCACCTTTTCCAAATGTGTATTTTGGTCCTGTTTCGTCCAACAATACATTACGTTATCAAAGTATGTTTGTCTATTTTATGTCTCTATCTTAAAATATGTTTGTCTTACCGTCTTCTGGTAGCCCATTATGGGGTAGGGGTCCGGTCGGGGGTTCTCCCCACCCGAGGCCTGGCCACTTTGTAAAGGTCATTTTTATTACGATTCAGAACAACATTAGTGAAGTAACACATTAAACATTGGTTTAGGTGTTACTACATGATCGGTTGAAGTTATTACATTACTCATTAAAACAGTTGTTACTCAACTGATAAAGTAACTAATTACATGAAATGGAAAAGTTATTACTATAATAATTCAACATTTTATCATATTAACCAATAAGATATTACATTTACCGGTTTTATTACATTATAAATCTAAAAGTTATTACATTAACGTTGTTACAAGACAGCATACATAGTTCTTTCCTTGAACTCATGAATATTATTATTCAATGTATTATGGATTAGTTTTAGTATCATTTTAATCCACTATATATCACTTTAATTGTATATTTTTATAATAACTTCCTATTTATAAGATAATGGATTGAATTCATATTCAATTGGATACATTAATATACACATTGTTGAAACATTATTCTACATAATGACATTTTATTATAATAGTATCATGAGTATATGAAAGAAGATACAATTATCAACATCCCTCCCACACACACACACAGGTTCCCTATAACATTTCCTATGATAACATTTATCCATTTAGATCAATGTGTGATATTACATAGACACAGGGGAAACCTGATCCTAGATCAGAGCTGCATATTATGCTCCACAGAGGTTACCATGGTGATCAGACTAAGGAAACTGTTTAATAATGGGAGATTGATATGACTGTTCATAGACAGACCTCGGGTTTGTTCGCTGGTGTGAATTCAGGCTCCCTGATTGACTGAAGCTCTTTCCACACTGATCACAGCTATAAGGCTTCTTTCTCTCCAGCGTGTGTTATCTTTTGTCTATTCAGGGTGTAAGCAACAGTGAACCTCTTCCCACACTGATCACAGTTATAAGGCTTCACTCCTGTGTGTGTTAGCTTGGGTATGGTTAGGGCTCCTGCACTAACAAAGCTTTCCCCACAATCAAGGCAGGGGTAAGGCTTCTCCCCTGTATGAATTCTCAGATGAGATTTGAAGGTGTTAGAAGCTGAGAAACTCTTCCCACACTGTGAACATCTAAGGTTTCTCTCCCGTGTGAATCCGCTGGTGAATAATGAAGCCACTCTGTCTACTGAAATTCTTCCCACAGTCAGAGCAGCAGTGGTCATGTTTCTTCCCTATATGTCTCTGCTGGTGTTTCTTGAGATGTTCTGATCTGGAGAGATTCTTCTTTGTCTCGTCGGCAACATGATGTGGTTGAGGATCCCCAGAAAAGTCCCTCCCACTGAGAGAGCGACGGTTAGGAGTGTCCCCTGTGAAACAAAGACATTGATTAACTAGGTTTTGGAAATATGGGTATATTTACAATTTGGGTTAAGTACCTTGCTCAAAAGGCACAGACAGATTTTTTCACCTAGTCTGCTCAGAGAACCAGCAACCTTTCAATGAGTGGCCCAATACTCTTAACCACTAGGCTACCTGCTGCCCTTTTCATCAGTTTATTAGATACACACCGCTTAACGAAACTGGATAGATAATTAACTGGCCACTCAGTGTTTTACTGTTTACAAATCAATTAACAGAAGCAGATTGTAGTCTCATCCACACAACCCATTGTTCTTACTTGATGAAATCAAATCTCCCTCGTGTCCTTCTCTCACAGTTCCACTCTGCCCTGGTGTTTTCCTGCAGTCTACCAGCCGCACAGACACCCTCTTCAGACCCAGCAGTAAGGTGCTACCAGGAGAGTTGTGACCAGGGGACTCCGGCAGGGTGGAGGGGGACGGGCTAGCTCTGTCCTGGTGACCACAGAAGTATTGTACATAGAATATCATGAGACCAAACATTTGATTACATTTGTCTAAATCTCTGCTTGATTGCTGCATCCTTAATACCTGAAGTGTGTAATTGTTGACTACTTTCCACAAATGTCTAGTTTTTTTTCAATCACTGGCAAATGTTTTAAATAGAAGTGGTATATTTTTTACAGATGTAAAAACGTATAACAATTCTAAATGCCCCTTGTCTTATGTTCAGAACTTTTAAGCAGTCATTGGAGTTGAACACATCTTTCACCCCTGAGTTAATCTTGGTTAACCCAGAACTAATGTCTCACGTAATTGTTCAGCCGCTCTATTTAGATCTGGGTTCATGCGTGTTAGGAGAGCTTCAGAGATGCTGGAACGAGGAGCTCCACCCTCTCAAGATACGGGCCAAATGTCCCCCCCCCCCCCCCCTTTCCAAAATTCAGAGGACACCAACACCTGCGAAAACGTGATTTGTCATAATAACCAGAGAGGAAAAACCTAAACACCTGAACTACTGCTGCTCATTATGATGTAGTATTTAGAGCCAAATCCATCAATTATTTGGTTTTACCTAAATGAAATATGTCAATTTATACAGTTATGCCCATGTACAATAGAGCCACGTCTTTCTGGTGCATTTTACAGCCTGTTTCTAGCCTAAAGCATTGCAGAGTTGTGCATCCTATACATTTATAATATCAGGGTTTGGGGGGCATTAGCCCCCTCCCCACCCAAGCACCACACCACTGGAATGAACGTTGACAAATATCCAACACATGGGCTAGTCCACCATCCAGATCAGAGCTGTAAATACAATCAAGCCTGTCTAATGGCAGAGTTGTTAGATTGGCACTGTTGATCAACACATATTGATAAAAATGTCAAGACAGGAGAAGGAGCATACTAGAATCTATTCTGGATGTTCCAAACTGGTGAGTTTTTCTGATGCTTGCAAGCAGGACTGTTTTGCTATCACAGACTGGAACATGTTCCGGGATTATTCCGATTGAATTGAGGAGTACACGATAACAGTCACTGGCTTCATCAATAAGTGCATCGAGGATGTCGTCCCCACAGTGACTGTATGTACATACCCCAACCAGAAGCCATGTATTACAGGCAGCATTCGCATTGAGCTAAATGGTAGAGCCGCCACTTTCAAGGTGCGGGACTCTAACCCGGAAGCTTATAAGAAATCCTGCTATGCCCTCCGACGAACCATCAAACAGGCAAAGTGCCAATACAGGGCTAAGATTGAATTGTACTACACCGGCTCTGACGCTCGTCTTATGGGGCAAGGCTTGCAAACTATTAGACTACAAAGGGAACCAGAGCCGCGAGCTACCCAGTGACACGAGCCTACCAGATGAGATAAATCGCTTCTACACTCGCTTCGAGGCAAGCAACAGTGAAGCATGCATGAGAGCATCAGCTGTTACAGACGCTCTCCGTAGCCGACGTGACTAAGACCTTTAAAACAGGTCAACATTCACAAGGCTGCGGAGCCAGACGGATTACTAGCACGCATGCTCCGGGCATCTGCTGACCAACTGGCAGGTGTCTTCACTGACATTTTCAACATGTCCCTGATTTGAATCGGTAATACCAACATGTTTCAAGCAGACCACCATAGGTCCTGTGCCCAAGACCACTAAGGCAACCTGCCTAAATGTTTACAGACACGTAGCACTCACGTCCGTAGCCATGAAGTGCTTTGAAAGGCTGGTAATGGCTCACATCAACACCATTATCCCAGAAACCCTGGACCCACACCAATTTGCATACCTCCCAAACAGATCCACAGATGATGTAATCTCTATTGCACTCCACACTGCCCTTTCCCACCTGGACAAAAGGAACACCTATGTGAGAATGCTATTCATTGACTACAGCTCAGCATTCAACACCATAGTACCCTCAAAGCTCAACACTAAGCTAAGGATCCTGGGACTAAACACCTCCCTCTGCAGCTGGATCCTGGACTTCCTGATGGGCCGCCCCCAGGTGGTGACAGTAGGTAGCAACACATTTGCCACGCTGATCCTCAACACTGGAGCCCCTCAGGGGTGCGTGCTCAGTCCCCTCCTGTACTCCCTGTTCACCCACAACTGCGTGGCCAGGCATGAATCCAACACCATTAAGTTTGCTGATGACACAACCGTGGTAGACCTGATCACCGACAACGACGAGACAGCCAATAGGGATGAGGTCAGAGACCTGGCTGGGTGGTGCCAGAATAACAACCTATCCCTCAACGTAACCAAGACTAAGGAGATGATTGTGGACTACAGGAAAAGGAGGACCGAGCACGCCCCCATTCTCATCGACAGGGCTGTAGTGGAGCAGGTTGAGAGCTTCAAGTTCCTTAATGTCCACATCACCAACAAACTAGAATGGTCCAAAACACACCAAGACAGTCGTGAAGAGGGCACGACAAAGCCTATTCCCCCTGAGGAAACTAAAAATATCAGATCGTTAAAAGGTTCTACAGCTGCAACATCGAGAGCATCCTAACTGGTTGCATCACTGCCTGGTATGGCAACTGCTCGGCCTCCGACCTCAAGGCACTACAGAGGGTAGTGCGAACGGCCCAGTACATCACTGGGGCTAAGCTGCCTGCAATCCAGGACCTCTACACCAGGCAGTGTCAGAGGAAGGCACTAAAAATGGTTAAAGACCCCAGCTACCCCAGTCAGATACTGTTCTCTCTGCTACTGCACGGCAAGTGTTACCGGAGCGCCAAGTCTAGGACCAAAAGGCTTCTCAACAGCTTCTACCTCTAAACCATAAGACTCCTGAACAGGTAATCAAATGGTTACCCGGACTATTTGCATTGTGCCCCCCCCCCCCCCCCCACTCCTCTCTTACGCTGCTGCTACTCTCTGTTTATCATATATGCATAGTCACTTTAACTATACATTCATGTACAAACTACCTCAATTAGCCCGACTGACCTGTGCCCCTGCACATTGGCTACCCAGACTATCTGCATTGTGTCCCGCCACCCACTACCCGCCAACCCTTCTTTTACGCTGCTGCTACTCTGTTCATCATATATGCATAGTCACTTTAACCATACCTACATGTACATACTACCTCAATCAGCCCGACTAACCGGTCCTTGTATAAAGCCTCGATACTGTATATCTCTACTGTTATTATTCACTATGTTGTTTTTCATTTCTTTACTTATCTATTGTTCACCTAATACCTATTTTTCACTTTAAATTGCACTGTTTGTTAGGGCCTGTAAGTAAGCTTGTTGTATTCGGCGCACGTGACAAACTTTGATTTGAAGGCATTTGTACTCTGCAGTGGACAACGTGCTGTTTACATGTGTATTTTCCCTCCTCTGACCTCCCTCCGGCAAATAGGATCACGACTCAAATCTGCTCCGCTCTGCCCATCCATATCAACGTGGCCGGTCAAGTTCCTTTGTGTACACATCACTGACAATCTGAAATAGTCCACCCATACAGATAGTGTGGTGAATTAGGCTCAACAGCGTATCTTCAACCTCAGGCTGAAGAAATATGTTTTGGTCCTTGTGGAGCTCACAGATTTTTACAGACGCACCATTGAGAGCATCCTGTCGGGCTGTATCACCGCCTGGTACGGTAACTGCACCTTTAGCAACTTCGGGGC
The DNA here is from genome assembly GCF_029448725.1 of Salvelinus fontinalis. Classification (NCBI taxonomy): domain Eukaryota; kingdom Metazoa; phylum Chordata; class Actinopteri; order Salmoniformes; family Salmonidae; genus Salvelinus; species Salvelinus fontinalis. The sequence goes on from NC_074666.1 coordinate 89,853,060, forward strand.
TCTCCAGAGGGTGGTGCGGTCTGCCCAACGCATCACCGGGGGCAAACTACATGCCCTCCAGGACACCTACACCACCCAATGTCACAGGAAGGCCAAAAAGATCATCAGGTCATCAACCACCCGAGCCACGGCCTGTTCAAGCCATTATTATCCAGAAGGCGAGGTCAGTACAGGTACATCAAAGCTGGGACCGAGAGACTGAAAAACAGCTTCTATCTAAAGGCCATCAGACTTTTAAATAGCCATCACTAGCCGGTGTCCACCAAGTACCCTGCCTTAAACTTAGTCACTGTCACTAGCTGACCACCACCCAGCTGCGCTACCATGCACCTTAGAGGCTGCTGCCCTATGTACATAGACATGGAACACTGGTCACTTTACACACATGTAAAAGAATGGAATTCTTGAAATGTACACACCTGCACAATCATACACATACATACAGATTTATTTAAAAAATTACTGAATGAATCTGTAGGTCTTATAGTCAATGAGCCAGGGGGCTCACGTGGGGTGAAAATGTATTTTAAAAGTTTGTTGGAAAATGTGTTCTATCATTGCAGCAATGGTAGCTTTCTGTGTGTTATCAATATTTCTATTCATCCCTCCATCCCATTTAGTTTTCCCATAGAGGTTTTACCCTATGACAATGTCAGCATATACTACATCAGGTTATTACTCATGTTTACCCTTTAATCATATATCATTGGAAATATTAGATTCATAGCTATCCATCAGACACATCTTCAGAATGTTCAGATCGACAGAAATGTGATCTTTGAAATCTAGGATGCATATCAGTTTTACCGGTCATTGCTTTAAAAAGAAAATTATACATTTTAACTTGGTTTGACAAGTGGTTCTGAAACGTCATAAAATTACCTTTCAAAAGTGTCCAGGATCCGGGCGGGGAGAACCCTTGACCGGACCCCCACCACCACCCCGACCACCACTCCTCAGAGAGGTCACTACAAGCCTCAGAGGAGTCTGATGTCAAAGTCAGAAGACGGTAAGAGTGAAAAATATTTACAGATAGAAACATAAAATAGACAAACATACTTTGATAATGTAATGTGTTGTCAGTTGGAGGAAACAGGACCAAAATACACATTAGGAAAAGGTTAAGATCATTGAAGCGAATGACAAAGAGTAACGGATCAAGTATGGACCGTTGCATGGAGAGGTGAAGAGTAAAGAATATTTTGACTGACTCCAATCTTATGTGAATGCTAAAGGCCCATAATTGTATCAATGAATCTAGCCAAGGTAGCGAGCCTTGCGTCACCACTCAGAATACTATACGATGCAAGTGTCTAAGTTTACCGTTATGCATTTATTAAACGACTAAAAGACAAGAGCTAATATCTTGCAATCAATGACCTAGCATTGAAGGTAATAATCTCTGGATTAACTATCTAATGTTAACTAAATGTAGTAATGAATAAACTTGCTGCATTTCTTTAAATTGACAATTCTGTGACCTGTCATGGGCAAGTTTTAAATTGACACAATACCTGTTAGCAAAGGTGTCAGCGGGAGATTATGTGCAGGAGCTTTTAAGGGTTTGTAGTCTTGCAAGATGTCTACTTTAATGCAAATTAGCATTAGTGACATTTGAGAGTAAATCGAGCCGACTATATTGATAAAAGTCACCTTCTCCGAGAAAGATTTTCACGGTAATCAAAATGCCTCGTCAGGGTAAACCTATGGGTAATCCCCTATAGGGAAAAATGAATGGTGGAAAACAATTGGAACCATTTCCCTGTTTGGCCACTAGGTTTTATGGGATTATGACTCGTCCACTGTGGGGCAATAAAGCGAGTTCTGGTAATGGCATCTTTTTATAGGCACTAATTTTGCCATGGTTCGTTGGACAAAGCCTACGGGGAAAATGTAACGGTGTTTTTGTATGGTGTTTGGATAAATGACGAAAATAAGGACCGTTGTAAACACACGTTTAGGAGATCTTATTAGTTTTGTTCCAGAATCGTTATCAGCTAACGTCACTTGTGAATTTATTTAACTAAAGAAGCATATAAATCACAAACGCTACATTATTCATAAAGGTCATATTAACTGAATGTTATTATCTCATAGAACAAAGCGTATAAGATCTCCTCAGCCTGTGCTGACCTTATTTTCAGTGTTTATTCCAAAACTTCAATTTTTTTCCCATTGGGATAACTGAACGAGCCAAAGGTAACTCATTTCCGAGTTAAGACTACAAGCTGAAGAGCTCATTTAGCTCGACATTGACATGATTTGTTTACGTTGGGGAGGTACTTCCTGTATGTGGGCAGGAGGACATGAAAGAAAGAAATGTGTAGAAGATGGGTCCAGGGTGAGGGATCCTGAGAGGATACCTGTGATTAGGCTGAGGTCAATAGAGATTGATAGGAATAACATGCTACAGAAAGTTTTTTTTGTTTTGTTTTCATGGCCATGGTTGTCAACTGTACCACAAGAATAGAATGTAAATCACAGTGGATAGATGTGGTGGCAGCTGCAGAGAAGTACTTGGGTGTACAATATTTTACTGCAGAATTACAAGGTCTTTGAACGATAATATCCTGTCCTCCCAGTCTGCTGGCCTGGTGTAGAATCAGATGGCCAAAGTAGTGGAATAATGATGTTTTAATGGGTGTAACAGTATAACTTTCTGTTGTCCCCTCGCCCCGACCCGGGCGCGAACCAGGGACCTTCTGCACACATCAGCAACTGACACCCACGAAGCGTCGTTACCCATCGCTCCACAAAAGCCACGGCCCTTGCAGAGCAAGGGGCAACCCTACTTAAGTCTCAGAGCAAGTGACGTAACTGGTTGAAATGCTACTAGCGCGTACCCGCTAACTAGCTAGCCATTTCACATCCGTTACATAGGGTTAGTTTGTTTTTAACAAAGTGTAAAGAATTCTTTCTACAGAATAGTAGGCTGATACACAGCCAATTCACTAGGTGGCAGCATGCACCAATAGTCATTGTTTGCGGACTGCCATAACTCTGAAGAAGAAGAAGACCACTTCCTTCACAGCTCTGCTCGGTGAAGCGGAATAAGTATACATCCACTGATTATGGAGGTTGCATTGCTATAAATTCTTCATGGCCACTGCAGACGTCGGATTAAACATACATCAGGTTTTACTGGTTCCCTGAACGTATAGCGCTGCAGTAATTAGTCTGGTATTTTATAGGCTTCCCTTACTGGGCCTCAAGACAATTAAAACGATCTGGAATCTCGAGGACGTCGTTCCAACAGACCCTCGGGTAGAGGTAGACGATAACAGACAACAGGATTCTTGGTGGATAGGGTGTTGAACGTTTTTTTGACTCTAATAGAACCAGTAAAATATATGAAGTAAGATTCCTTTAGATTAATCGAGTTTTGATTTGATTGCTTTGGTCTAGCTGAGAAATTAACTGGAGTGTAGGCTAGCTACAGATTAACTGTCACGTTTTTTTATTTGAAGAAACGCTGAAAGAATAGCTTCCAGGATGGATCGGGTAAGTTATGTTGACTTTTATTAACAGTATGCCTACTGTGGTGTATAACATGTCTAGTTATCATCTTTGATTTTCCATATCCATTCGTTCCATTTGAACATCTGGACAAAATAAACAATGGTGGTAATAAACACTTGGGATATTTTGTCCTTCAGCAAAGTACCCTACTAGCCTAAAGCACACACATTGATACAAGGCAATGCGCAACGAGCAGGTAATGGAGAAATAATGAGGCTAAAGCTACATCTTCCAATAGGGGTGCGTGGGTAAAGTCACCGGGAAGCCAAGGCAGAAAAATAGCCATATTACAACCTATGTGTTGTGATAATTGTTTTGTTTGCTCTATAACCTGTTAGTTCATATGCCTTGACACAGCCGAGACAAGAAGGTGGCAGAATAAATTCAACTACACCTTTTGTTCAATCATAAAACCGGAGAGGAACATCTGTCCAGTTGAGTAGACAAAACATGTAGCATGTAACAAACAGTTACACGACCTTCAGAACGGTCAAGCAAGTGAATGTTCCTCACATTTCTGAATACTAAACAACTATTGATTTAGAGTTACCACAAGTCGAAAATGAAACATTCTATTCAAGCACCATTACAATTTAAACATCCTCTAATCACCTATGCTTAGTCTACCACAGTGACAACTAAAATATACCAAAAACCAGGGGTGAAACTTTCACTGGGGATGGAGTGAACATGTCCCCCCCCACATTCTGAAATTGAATTTTTGTCCCCCTCAGTTTTATTATTGGAATGTGATACAACATGAGGTAGGGGTGTGCTTTAGGACCACGCGGACCCCTCCGAGTGTCGGAGTGGTCAGGTAGGCTATTTGGAGTGTTTAATCAGTATGTCCACCCACCTCTAAAACCAAAGATGCGCCCCTGGCAAAAAAGGATTTAGTCCGATCAACCTAAGCTTAATATGATGCTAGGCAGGTAGCCTAGTCGTTAGAGTGTTGGACTTGTAACCAAAAGGTTGCAAGATCGAATCCCTGAGCTGAGAAGGTAAAAATCTGTTGTTCTGCCCCAGAACAAGGCAGCTAACCCAGTGTTCCTAGGCCGTCATTGAAAATAAGAATTTGTGGGGGCCTCCCGGGTGGCGCAGTGGTCTAGGGCACTGCATCGCAGCGCTAGCTGTGCCACCAGAGACTCTGGGTTCGCGCCCAGGCTCTGTCGCAGCCGGCCGCGACCGGGAGGTCCGTGGGGCGACGCACACGGTCTGGTAGAGCTGTGCTGTGGCGGGCCTGGTCTGGTAGCCTGGGAGGGAGGTTGTATGAGCTGTTGAAGAGGGTGGTGTGGAGGGAAGTGTGGCTTGCAATGCTCCAAACACTGCACTGGGCCTGTGACTGAGTACGGTTTGGGCATAGCTCTGTGTATCTGCATGCAGTTCCTGGGAGAGAAGTGGTGTGGGGGGCAGTGTTGCTCGCCTGTTCTCCAGTCTCTGTGAGGCACCACAGGATGCAGGTCTAAAGGAGTATCTGATTTCGTCTCAGGGAGTTGGCGGCTGGTCTGCTGCTCCTGTGGGTGAGGTGGACTGGCCACCCAGTGCAACATACTGGCGAAGGTGGAGACTGCCTCTGTACAGGCGTACATTGTCCTAAAGACAGTCCAGGCTGAGGGTGGGACAGTAGGCCAGGTGCACGTTGGACCAGGTGCACGTTGGACCATAGCACACAGTCCCGAGAGAGGCTGGCATTTACCCTCTGGATGGTGGCATGGTGGAAATCTCTCCAGTGGAGCAGGGTAGATGTTACTGTCTTTGCAAGGGGGGAAATGGTGGAGGCCATCTATGTCACTCCCCTTAGTGATGTGGTCACCCTCTCCTGTTGGGCATGCAGGGCATTGGTCCAAGTGTGAATGATGATATGGCTTGGGGAGCCAAGCTGGGCCACAGTAGCTCTGTCTGTTGTGGGGCACCATAACTTTGACATCATTTTATTTGGGAAAAGTTGATGCTCTAATATAAACTTGCCATTTGATTGATAGGAGTAATTGCAAGCCATGAGATGGGGATGGAGGGGGTCAGCTGGGTTGGTGCATTGTTTGGTTAGATTGGTTTGTAGGTTCTGATTCAGCTGTTGGCCTGGTCCAAGGTGTTTGTGGAACTCTTTGAAGAGTGGATGGTAGTGGCTGAGAAATTCCTGCCTTTGCTCATGTAGCTCCTTCTACAGGTCCTGCATGTGGCCAGTGTTGACTGTACTGGACAGTTCCTCTCTAAGTCTGCGGACTTCCATCCTGAGAGCCTGGTTGTCGTCCTCAACATTTTTCATTGCACACTGCTGCTCCCAGATCTCCTCCCTATGCTGACGCACCAGGCTGATCATCTCCATATAAGATGCTGTGGTACTGCAGGTGTCACGCCTGAGAGAGGCATGCTCAGGGCTGTGTCTGCTGCAGGTGGAGGGAGGGAGAGGGACACTGGGGACTACAGAACCGGGTTCAATCCCTGGTGCGGCTGGCTTACGGGTGAAGCGAGCAGTGTGTCAAGAAGCAATGCGGCTTGGCAGGGTTGTATTTCGGGAGGACACATGGCTCTCAACCTTCGCCTCTCCCGAGGCCGTACTGGAGTTGCAGCGATGGGACAAGACTGTTAATTACCAATTGGATATCATGAAATAGGGGGGTAATAAAAATAAATAGATATTTGGTCTAATGATATTCTATGTACAATACTTCTGCGGTCAACAGGACAGAACTAGCACCTTCCCCTCCACCCTGCCAGAGTCCCCGGGTTGCAACTCTCCCGGTAGTACCTTACTGCTGGGTCTGAAGAGGGTGTCTTCGTTGCTGATCGACTGCAGGAAAACACCAGGGCAGAGTGGAACTTCGAGAGGTGGACACGAGGAAGATGGAGATTTGATTTCATCAAGTAAGAACAATGTTGTATGTGGATTAGACTAGAATCTGCTTCTGAAACATCTGTTAATTGATCGATAAACAAGATACACTCATTGCCAGTTTATTAGGTACACCCATCTTGTACCGGATCGGAGCCGCCTTTTCCTTCAGAACAGCCTGAATTCTTCGGGATATGGATTCTACAAGGTGCCGGAAATTTTCCAGAGGGATGTTGATCCATGCTGACGCGATGGCATCACGCAGTTGCTGCAGATTGGACGGCGTCACATTCATGCTGTTCCATTTCATCCCAATGATACTCTATTGGGTTTGGTCAGCAACAATGTTCAGATTGGCTGTGACGTTAAATCGTTGCTCAATTGGTATCAAGGGACCTAACGTGTGCCAGGAAGACATTCCCCACACCAGTACACTGCCGCCAGGCTGGATGGGTCCATGGGCTCATGCTTTACACACCAAATCCAGACTGCCATCAGCATGACGCAACGAAAAACGGGATTTGTCGGACCAGGTAATGTTTTCCGATCCTCAATTGTCCAGTGTTGATGGCGTGCCCTCTGGAGACGTTTCTTGTTTTCAGCTAATAGGAGTGGAACCCGGTGTGGTTCTCTGCTGTAATAGCCCACCCGTGACGAGGATCGACTAGTTATGCGTTCCGTGATGCCGTTCTGCACACCACTGGTGTACTGCGCTGTTATTTTGTTGTGGCCCGCCTGTTAGCTGGCACGATTCTTGCCATTCTCCTTCAACCTCTCTTATCAACGAGCTGTTTTCACCCACAGGACTGCCGCTGACATTGTCTTTTGTTTGTCACTCGTTTTGCCTATTCTAATGTTTAATCAAACCGTAACTGAATGTCTCTACCTGTCTGCCTGTTTTAGGTAGCAAGCCACAGCCACGTGACTCACTGTCTGTAGGTGTACCTAATATACTGGTCACTGAGTGTACTGTATTTATTTATGATAATTTTTGTTTATGGACCCGTATTTCATAAACCTAGTAATTCAATGTCTTTGTTTCACAGGGGACACATCTAAACGTGGTCTCGGTGGGAGGGGCTTATCTGCTCAACTTCAACCACATGTTGCTGACGAGGCAGAGAAGTGTCTCTCCAGGTCAGAACACTTCAAGAAACATCAGCAGAGACGTACAGGGAAGAAACCTCCCCACTGCTGCTCTGACTGTGGGAAGAATTTCACTAGCCGGAGTTGCTTCATTATTCACCAGCGGATTCACACCGGCGAGAGACCGTACTTCTGCTCTCAGTGTGGGAAGAGGCACATCTCTGCAGGGCGTCTTAAAGAACACCAAAGAATCCATACAGGAGAGAAACCTTACAGATGCTCACAGTGTGGGAAGAGTTTTGCTCTATCTGGCACCTTAAAATCTCATCTGAGAATCCATACAGGTGAGAAACCATACTGCTGCTCTCAGTGTGGGAGGAGTTTTGCTGTATCTACCGCCTTAAAATCTCACCTGAGAGTTCATACCGGGGAGAAACCGTACTGCTGCTCTCAGTGTGGGAAGGGTTTTACTGTATCTAGTGCCTTAAAATCGCATTTGATAATTCATACTGGCGAGAGGCCTTACCCCTGCCTTCGTTGTGGGAAAAGCTTTGTTAGTGCAGGAAACCTAACTGTACACAAGCGGATACACACTGGAGAGAGGCCTTATAGCTGTGATCAGTGTGGAAAGAGCTTTGCTCTAGCTTCCGTGCTGACTTCCCACCGGCGCATACACACTGGAAAGAAACCTTATACCTGTGAACAGTGTGGGAAGAGCTTTGCCGTAGCTTCCTCCCTGACTAGACACCAGCGAACACACACTGGAGAGAAGCCTTATGTCTGTCTATGTGGAAAGAGCTTTGCTCAGTTAGGGACAATGAAAAGTCACCAGAAAACAAAAACGTGCCGTATTTCATCTCCCTCCTATACGGCACCAGTTCCAGATCCCTAAATAAACTTCTAGTGATTAATCATATCCATCTCCCATTGTTAAACAGTTGACTTAGTCTGATCACCATTGTAACCTCCGTGGAGCATAATATGCAGCTCTGATCTAGGATCAGGTCTCCCCTGTGTCTATATAATATTACACATCGGGATCTAAATGGATAAATGTTATCATAGAAGATGTCATAGTCAACCTGTGTGTGTGTGTGCTCATAAAACTAATCAATGATACATTGGATAATTGGTCAAGGCAAGAACTATGCATATTGTCTTGTAACATCGGTTAATGTAATAACTTTTAGATTTGTAATGTAATATCTTGTACCCCAGAAATGGAACGTAAATTACAGAAAATAGATGCTGTGGTGGCAGCTGCAGAGATTTATTTGGGTATATGAGATTTGACTTCAGAAGAGTTACATGGTGTGTTGAAGGGTGATGTCCCGTCCTCCCAGGCCGTTGGGATGGTGCAGGAGCAGATGGGGTCAAAGTAGTGGAATGGGGAAGTGGGTTTTTAATGTGTAGGTGGCAGCTGCTGAGAAGTACCTGGTTGTACAATGTTTTACTGCAGAAGAGTTATAAGATGCTTTGAAATAAAGAAATATACATAAACTCAGCAAAAAAAGAAACGTCCTCACACTGTCAACTGCGTTTATTTTCAGCAAACTTAAATATTTGTATGAACATAAGATAAACAACTGAGACATAAACTGAACAAGTTACCCAGACATGTGACTAACAGAAATTGAAGAATGTGTCCCTGAACAAAGGGGGGTCAAAATCAAAAGTAACAGTCAGTATTTTTTATTTATTTTTTTATTTAACCTTTATTTAACCAGGTAGGCAAATTGAGAACACGTTCTCATTTACAATTGCGACCTGGCCAAGATAAAGCAAAGCAGTTCGACACATACAACAACACATAGTTACACATGGAGTAAAAACAAACATATAGTCAATAATACAGTGAAAAAAAATAAGTCTATATACAATGTGAGCAAGTGAGGTGAGATAAGGGAGGTGAAGGCAAACAGATATATGTATAAATAAATAAAAATATAAAAAGGCCATGGAGGCGAAGTGAGTACAACACAGCAAGTAAAATAAAAACTAAAAAAACACTGGAATGGTTGGTTTGCATTGGAAGAAAGTGCAAAGTAGAGACAGAAATAATGGGGTGCAAAGGAGCAAAATAAATTAATAAATAAATACAGTAGGTAAAGAGGTAGTTGTTTGGGCTAAATTGTAGATGGGTTATGTACAGGTGCAGTAATCTATGAGCTGCTCTGACAGCTGGTGCTTAAAGCTAGTGAGGGAGATAGGTGTTTCCAGTTTCAGAGATTTTTGTAGTTCGTTCCAGTCATTGGCAGCAGAGAACTGGAAGGAGAGGCGTCCAAAGGAAGAATTGGTTTTGGGGGTGACTAGAGAGATATACCTGCTGGAGCGCGTGCTACAGGTAGGTGCTGCTATGGTG